>NC_080069.1:84835271-85135271 GCF_949987535.1 Balaenoptera acutorostrata
CATTAGAATCGTTGGGGGAAGCACTGAAAAATATCAGTGTCTGCACTTCCCTCCCAGAGACTCTGACTCAAGTGGGTTAGGCAGGGCTCAATCAGCACTAAATTTTAAAAGCTCTCTCAGTGATTTTAATGTGCAGCCAGGGATGAGAACCACTGTTATCAATAAGAACTAGGTGGGTTTGAACCTGTTATTTGTGTAAAGCATCCTACTTCTGATTAAAAAGAAAAAGTCTTGATGGAATAGCTTACCTAGATTTTGTATATGCTCAGTGTTGCTATGGATCGATTCTTGTAAAATAGTTCACCAAATTAATGTTTTCCTGTGTGAGATTGTTTCAAAGTATATCTTAATAAATTATAGTAATCAAAGACTTAGTTCCTACAAGGCACTGCATGCAACATCATTAGCACGCTGACACAGAATTTTTTAAATATCTTGCTTATTTGCAGGGATACAGATTTTGTCACCTTTAAGTATGAATTGATAAGAAAACAAAGTTTTACTATTTCTTCAAAACTAAAAGTTGATCAGTGTCATTTGAATTTTTTCCGACTCTATTTTTCTCTTCCATATGGAATTCTCAACCCTTAACAAAGGTCTTGGGCCTAATTTTCATGGTGAAAAAACTGCCATGAATAGCTTTGGAAGAGGATCTGTCCTCAGGCTTGCTCATTGTAATGGTAGGATATTTCAGAAACGATCTTGAAGTTATCAAATTGGCTTACTTGCTTTCTGTTGGCCCGCTTACTTCTATGAAGAGAAACTTGGATGCTGGGACCAAGTGTTGCCAAAAGGAAAGACTATGGAAAAGATCTCTTATTTTCTCCTAAGTGCACCTCATTAAGCAGAGAGCTTCCTGAGAATGCAGCCTCCAGCATTCTAGAGAAAGTAATGTAATGCTCTTTTTGAAATTGTCTAGTTTATTCTTTGTTATATATTTTCTTCAACTGTGCAAAACCTGGCTCATTTTAAAAAATCTTCTAATTCCAGTTCTTTAGTGGAATCAGAAGAGCACTCCAGAGGCTACCAAATCTAGGCGTGACTGTGTATAAGTCATGCAATGCAAGCCCATTTTTTAAATTCTAGGGGAAATTCCATGAGGAATGAATGAATAAATGAATAAACAAATAGACATGAAAGGCACCAGGGCCACTATGTAGTCACCTTTTCCAATAGGATAAGTATTTCATCAGTTAGTCTATTCTTAGTGGGTAGAAATCAACAGTGGTCCTCTCACCACCTCTTCTACGACTCCCCTGTTAAGGATAAGTGACTGGGGAGGGACTTGCTCCCCCTTCTAAGAAAGGAGAAAAGTTCTCCATTTGAGGTGTCCTAGGGAGCCAACCTAGACTAATGTGGGCTGCACAATAGATTTAATTCCTGCTTTTCATGAAAACTTAATAGCATATTCATTAAGGTATTTTTTCCCTTTTCAACTTTGAAACATGTTTTTAATAAAACAGTACAGCCGGCCCTCCATGTCCACAGGTTTCACATCCCAGGATTCAACCAATCATGGATTGAAAATATTTTTTTCAAAAATTCCAGGAAGTTCCAAAAAACAAAACTTGAACTTTCTGCATGCCAGCAACCATTTACATAGCATTTACATTCTATTCATTCTTAAAAGTGATCTAGAGATGATTTAAAGTATAGGAGAGGATGTGTGTAGGTTATATGCAAATGCCACACTATTTTATATAAAGGGACTTGAGCACCCACCGATTGTAGTTTCTGTGGCGGTCCTGGAAGCAATCCCCTGTAGATACTGAGGGACAAAGGATGACCATATATGTGTGTCAATTACAGAGCGAAGGAGTGAAAAGTCCATGAATAATTTCCAATCTCTTACTCTTTTCCCCTAACATGGCAACCAAGAAGGCGACACTTTCCAGATGGCCAATCACAAGAAGGTGGCCCTCTGCGTGGCAGGATGACTGGAGCAGAGCCCCTGCCCCCTCACCAACCAACATGGACCGCGTAATGTGCCCGAGAAATATTAAGCCATTTAGAAGTTTGTGTTGTTGCTACTGCTGCGTAGCCTAGCTATGCTGACTAATCCAGTCAACGGTGTTCTACTATTCATCTTGACTCTCTTGGCTCTTCTCTGCATGAACGAACTCTAACTCGGCGTATCCTTTTCACTTTTTGGAAGTCATATAAAAACCACCACCATCACCATTAGCAGTCACCACCTCACTCTCTCTTGAGCCAAGCTTCAGTTTGTTGGGGGAGAGAATGCAAAGAGGCTCAGAGGGAGGTCTGCCTGCTTCGTGTCCAAGGGGAGCATGTTGGTAATGCCCTTCCTGGGCTTGAAGGATATAATTGGGCTCATTAAGTTGCTTTTCAGTGTTCTTTTCTTTAGTCTAAATAACCCTTAGGTTAATTAGACATGGTTTCTCGCCTCAGGAAATTTTTCTATGTGTGATTAGTCATGGAGGGAATGATCATAAACTTAGTAATTAAATTTTCAGTCTTACAAATGCTAGAGAACGGCAAACTACCCGTAAGGTGCCTTGAAAAATCAATAGCCCTTGTGAAACTAATGTCTTATATCAATAATTCTGCAAATATTAGGTTATAATTGAGATGCTTCTGCTAGAGTGACAAAATGGTAGGTCCCAATTTATGCCTGGGCAAGTGTGCTGATCATTAACAGACAGAATCATCACGAGGTCGTTCCCCAGTCCCGGCTGCACAAATATCTGGGTTTGTTTCAAAAATACTGTTGCCTGGGCTTGATCCCAGACCAATTGAATGAGAATCTTTGAATCATTCTAATACCCAGCCAGGATTGGGAACCATTCCTGTTCTGTTCCCAATGTGAACAGAACAGTAAACTAGAATCAGGATCTGAACTTTGACCCTCTATTTTTTATTAGCCGTGTAACTTCAAATGAATCATGTAATCTCTCTCTCTCTGTGGACTTTGGTTTTCTTACCCATATAATAGGGATAATAATACTCCCCCTGCCTATAATTTTAATGGTAAAAATTGAAATATGTGTGGAAGTTCTTTGTAAGTTATAAAGACTGAAAATATAATATTTTCATCATAATCATTATGGACTCATAGACATGACTCAATCCTATTGCTAATCATTTTATAGAAGTAGTAAGAAATAAGTTGCTTAAGTGAATATGGAAATAATTATCCATCTGAGTGTTCCTGCTCAAGAGAAAACCAAAACTCCAAAAGGAGTAACTTTGCCAGCCAACAGCTTTCCCCTTCTCTTCATATTTCCCATGTTTAGAGAAAGAAGAAGAACTACAACCTTTGGATAAGTTACAATTCTTTGGCTCTGTTCTGGGTACAGTAGAAGTACTGATATTGTCAGAATTGCTGTTATCTTTGTGAGCTCACTCCTTTTCACTTTTCTGGAGGTCTTCTTCAAGCACTGGGCACCTAAGTCAGGGTGGCCTGTTGGACCCCACACAGGGCAGAGGCAGGATAAGGGTAAAGTGCAGGTAGGTAGTTTCCACTTTGCTTTTCCATAACCTAGGTTTGAATCTTGACCCTGCTATTTGCTACTTGTGTGAACGTGGGTATCTCTGTGGCCCTCTCAAGCTTATTGAATCTTTATGGAGTTCCTCCTACTACTAGACACTCTGATTAAAAAAAAAAAAAAGAATACTCCCTCCTCAAAGAGTTTACAGTCCAGACAGGAAAAACCAACAACAAAGGTAAAATAATTTTTACCATCGCTGTTGTTTGTAATTAAGCTAGCCCAGTGCCTGGCAGAGAAGCTGTTCAGTAATTATAATAAATATTGTCATTATTCATTGTCTTGAGTGTGCCAGAGCCACAAGCCAAGGGGCGTGAACTCAAGCCCTTCACCTAAGCAGGTCAGGCAGTGGCAGAACGTCACTTATCCACACCTTCCTGCTCCTGGCCAGGCTCTGTCTGGGCTGAAGGAAAGCAGGGAGTTCCTCCGAGGGCAAAAAGACCTCGAAAAGCCTGCCCTTGACCTCAGCTGTCTCTGCTGGCAGAAGATCAGACTCATTCTAAAGCAGATCTATGGCTTTGGGTTTTCTCCAGGACTGACAGGCATGAGTCCAGATCACGATTTCAGAACTCATCCTGGCCAGCAGTGAGCCGCCTGGGTTATCCTCAGGAACACCCTGGCCTCCTGAGAATTGCCCAACCAGAATGCCTGGGAGCTGGGCCAGACTCCCTCAGGCCTTTTCAGGTCTTGCTGGGGAATCGGTTTTGAGCCAGAACCTATTCCAAGATGAGAGGTGAGGAAAGGATCACCCAAACATTAACCAGCTCTCTCAACCATGGCTTTCTTTTTAGTGGGTTCTTGGATCAAAATTAATGGAACTTTTTTTTTGGTAATCCCAGAGATTTGTTCATGTAATAAGAAAATCGCAATGTTTGATCATTCATTTTAAAAGGACATAAACATTCTTAGATGAGTGAAATTAATTAAAGGCATTTTACCATGTCATCTGAGGACAGAAGATTCTGCCAAACTAGAGCTTGAATCTGCTTGTTTTCTAAAACCTACAGGTGTTCAGAGTTTAAACAAAACAAAAGTAAAAGGGGAAAAAAAACCCTCTCTAATAAAAGAAAATAATTGAGACACAAAGTGGAAGAAGCATTTTTTTATGTTTTTTTTTTTCCATTTTCAAGTGTGACCTCAAGCATGTCTTTTGTTATCTAAAGACAATTAACTACATCACTATCAGCTCAACATTGGTGATCTAGAGATATACTGAGTGGAAAGATTTCCTTTCACTGTAGCTAATTAAGTATGCATCAAGGGTCAGAACCCTGTTGTAGGTTCTAAGCAGTTTAAAGAGAATGGTTGCCTGTATGGAATCACCTGCTGAAACGTTTACTTGCTTCTCATAGAGATCCCTTCTGGAAAATACACCAACTTGAGCTATGTAGGGCTGTGACATACATGTGGTGAGATCATCTCAATAATCTGCTTCTGTGTCACAAAAGCTGTAAAAGTGTTTGAATCAAAATAGTGGCATTTGGTTGAAGAGGTTTCCCCCCTTCTCTCCCTGCTCATCTTTCATCCTCCCGGGGGCCCCCGTCTCCCTCCTCTGCTGTTCTTTGCTCCTCTCACTTGCATCCCTTTGTGACAAGAAGGAGTTCCTTCTCCGGGTCAATGCACTAAGCAGTGACACCGGCGGACTCATTCCCTCCGACAGACGCCAATTTAAAAGGCAAGAGAAGATTTCGAGGCAGGGGTGAGGGACGTGAACAGAATTAGTCATCATTACCCTGAAGCTATGTGGGCTCGCTGTAGCTGTTCCTTCGTCAGGCTTCTCATGACTATGCCCCGACCATCACCCCCATCACTCTAAATAGTCATGACACAGCCGATGTATGGGTTAAGATGATGAGCAGGAAAGACGGGCCTCTCCCAAAGTAAATAGACTGAATTAGAGGTATTACAACAGTTAATATGTCAGGTCCCTGTTGGGAGGCCATAGATCCTGTGTGGTCTATTTCCCCTGCATATTAAAATTGATTGTGCCTTGGGCGATGGCAGGGTTGGTGGGGGAGGGGAGCTGACAGTTCATCCTTGCAGTCACATGGATCAAAGAAAGCAGACAGAGTTATGTGGAATGATTTGCTCTGAAGGTGCAGGGAATAGAATTTAATAGAGCAATGGGGTAGAATGAAAGAAGCCATGAGTCTTAGGCAATGTCTCCCCAGGCCATGCCATCCAAGGAGTATAAATAAGATCATGCTTTTACCCAAATCATATTTCTCTGGCTCAGCCCTATCTAAAACTGCAGGAACTATACCCTCTTTTTTCTCCTTCCCCACCTGGCCAACTGTTTCTAGGAGACCTAAGGGGATGTTTCTTGTATATTTGCACACAGTTCTCTTGGCCACCGTATCTGAGGGTCTCCTCCTCTCCTGCTCACTGTGGTGATGTCTATCAGGGAGGCTGCCAGCTTCTGAACCAGTCCTTGAGGAAAATAAGAAGGGCATTGTTGCCACTGGGATGCTGCCAGCTTGGCCCTGTTGCCTGTAATGCCACAGAGAGCCTCAACTTACTACTCAAGTGCCTGGCACCAAGGCTCGTAATCCAATTGGTTCCTTCTTAAACTCAAAGCAAATTCAACTCCACAGAGACTTTGATGGAACTGATCTTCTTGTTTCTACTCCCTCATGACTGCTTTTCCCACTTCCAAGCTATTCTAATCTAGTCTTCTCATTTTTACAGGCAAACACACTGAGGCCCAGAGTGATCAAATGACTTGTCCAAGGTCACACAGCTAGTTTTAGGTCAAATTGAGATTAGAGTCCTTCTGAGTCTTTCTTCATTCGGCAGGTATTTATTGAGCATCTACTATATGTCAGGCAAAAATACCTGCCTCATAGAACCTACATTCTTTTTGAAGGGAAAGAGACAATAAAAAACATTAAAAATGAATTATATGGCAAGTCAGAAATCAACAAATGTTTTGGAGAAAAATAAATCAAGGATAGAGAATAGAGAGTATAGGGGAGATGGGCATTACCATTTTATATAAGTTGGTTGAGAAAGAACTCACTGAGAAGGTAACACCTTAACAATGACTTAAGGAGATGAAGGGGGTAGCACATAGATACCTAAGGGAAGAGGCTTCCAGACACAGGAAACAACAGCAAAGGCCCTGTGTTGGGAGCACGACTAGTGTGTTCAAGGTACAATAAGGCAGCCCTGTGGCTGGGAGCAGAGTGAAGACAAAGCAAACGTGTTTTCCCAGTGGATGGAAGTGGGGTGTAATACAAAGAGAGAAGCGAAGGATGAAGATGATGTCAACTGACATGGGGGTAGACGCAGGAGCGGTGTTAGGAGTAATGGCCATGAGTTTAAATGTTGACAGGATAAATTTGAGATGCCAGTTAGACATCCACTGGGAAATGTTGTGTAGGAAGCTGTACATGCAAGTCTTGAGTTCACTGGAAAGGTGTGGGTTGGGATTCTAAATTTGCAGATACACAGTGTACAGATGGTATTTTAGGTCATGAGATTAGAACAGATGATCAAAGAAATGGTTGTAATTAAAGAAGAGGCCTAAGGACTGAGCACTACAACACTCCCACTTAAGAACTCAAAGAGATGATGAAGGACCAGCAAAAATCACTGTATCCTGCTTTCCCTCTTATGATAAGGCCACACCCAGGGAGCATCTCCTTGGTGATGAGTGAGTGGCTCCTGAGACCCTCAACCAGCACCATCCTCTCTTCTGATGATAATTGCCATCTATTCCAGCTTTCTGACTCTTTCATCTGGGCTTGCTTTTCCACCTTATTCCTACAAGATGCTGGGCACTAGATTTTTAAAATGTATGAGTTCCTGGGAGTAAACAATGGCTAATTTTATGTATCTGAAGATGGCTTTCCTGGTACAAATGAACTATTTTGTTTTGAGTATGTTTCACAATAGAAAGGGGAAAAGGGCACCAGAGCTACTTTCTGTTGACAGAGTCCATCAAACTACAGATTTCATTTGAATTAACAAAAAATAAAAAGCAAATTGACACAGATAGGAAACCCTTTAATTCCAGGCTGGAAGAAACTTGTTTAGGAGCATTCAGTCTGAGGATGGCACTGGAAAAGAAACAGGCAGGATGGGTATTGAAGCTACATGCTAACCTCTGCTGTAGAACATGTTTGTACCCTGTTCTGCTCCACATTGCCAGGCCATTTAATTTAACTGTCTGCAGTGTGTCCTCTTTGGGGAAAAATTAAGGCAAGGACCGCAGCTTTATATGCACCCTATTTTAAAGAATGGCTAGGTTCAGTTGCAGGGTGGGGGAGTTTAAGTAAATGAGATATGAAGTCATAAGGACCAGTGATTCTAGGGTAGGCATGAAAATCTGAATTTTTATGTGGAATTTGCTGAATTTTAGTGTTTATAACTATTTCAAATACTCTTCAAACGCAGTGAGAGCCAAAACATACATTCACACTCATACACGCACATCTGTGGATGACAACACTCTCAGTGGACAGCATATTCTACAAATAATACAGAATTTTCTAGCCAACAATCATGATAAACTGCCAGAGAACTCTATTTCTTGGTGATAAGATTTCCTGCTTAAAAACAACAATAACAAAACAATTATGAAACATATTAGTTAGTGCTATGATGTTTTAATGATAGAATGTTAAGAATCAACCTACTGATTCAGGAAAAACTTTTATGGCATGGGAATCTTTTTCTTGTCACTGAACCAGCAAGTCAGTAGTTACTTCTTTTACCTCCAAGTGAGGCTCGTCTTAAAATTATACCAAATTACAAATAAAATAATGTAAACTAGTGATGAAACCCTAAAGTCCTCAAAAACAGAGATTCTGGAATATTTTTATATTTGTCTCCAGATAGAGAGTGATAGGAATTGACCTAAGCCAATTTGGCCCTTCAGGAGTTTTCAAGCATTTTGGTAGATATCAAAAAGAGACTGGAAATATATGGAAGCTCTGAGGTCTCTTCAGCAGGTGGTATTTTACATTGGAAACAAATCTTAGACCCAACTACAATAACCTACTAATGAGAAGGCACAACCTATTTTAGTTAAGCATGGGGAAAACTTTCTCTGTTTTCAAGTAATCCCATAAGCACCTATGAAGGATGCATTCTGAGGTAGAAACCACAATACTGGGACTCAGTCTCAGCCAATATCTATTTGGGTCAGTCATAGCATTCTCTAGAAAGTTCCACATAGAGCATAGGCCTGCAACATTCCTATACCTTTCTTATGCAATGGTCTCAGGTCCAACCATATATTTTGAGCACTCAATTCACCAGTGAAAAGTGATTTCTTATGCTAATAAAAAGGATGAGAATTCCAGACAGAATTCAAGTGTTAACAGGTCCTAGAGTATATATTAAAATGAATTTATATGTTGGTACATTACACTGTGTCTACTAAAGCATAATACATGGACAGTATAACAGAGGTCCTAACTACCTTCCATTTATAGGCAAAGCACAAATACCCCCTCATTCTGGATTCCTAAGACCTGCACAGCTGTAATTCAGGACACTCATGTCACTGAAGATAGTGACAACATTGGCTTAGAAAATTATCTTTATTACAAGCAAGGAAATTTCCTTTTGAAATTGGTGTGAATCTTTTCAAAGCCCTGATTCTTTTCCCTCTCTTTGGGCTACTATGTTCTTTATGGCTAGATCAAAGATACATATTTTATATATATATATATATATATATATATATATATATATATATATATATATATAAAATATGTATATACTGTATGTATAAAAACTAAAAAGCAATCAACAGTTACCTATGTAAGGAGCTGGAGTCACCACTCCATCACAACAACAAGTAAAAAGCTGAACAGAATGAAAATCAACAAAATGTGACAATACAAGGAAGGGTGCAAACATTTCAGATGATACGTGGTAGAGAGTAAAAGCAGCAACATGAAGAATGGAGAGTTCTTTAGTGAGAATTCATATTCTGTTGAGATTAGAAAGTATACGAAAAATTGGAACATTTATAGTAGCTTCTAGACCTGATTGAATAAAGAAAATCTATTAGGTTATGAGGTAGTATGAAACAGGATACCGACATAGAACTTGCTCGGCGTGACTAGCAGGTAGGAGAAACACTGAATTTTTTCCACTATGAGTTAATTAGACCCGTGACCTAATTCTTATTCTTCACTAACAGCCATCTGTGTGAAGTTCTTCATGTAACTTAATTTCCCAAATCTCATACCTGACTTTTGGAAGTAAGAATGGTATAAAAATGGAGGACATTATTTTTCTTTCATAAAATATGTTGCACATTTTGTTTTCATGGAATCTTTAATTATAAGAAGAGTAAACCAGAGTAAAGACAATTTGGGGAAAACCATAGCAAAAAGTCTTATTTGCCTGATATCAAAACCCTTTTCATTTTGTTTTCTTCCTGGTTTTATCCACAATGACACATATTTTTATGTAGATTGATTATGATACATAAACAAATTTTGTTTTGCTTATTTTACTAACTTTGTATTAAAATTTAAATCCATCTACTTGTAGATTTCATTATTGCTTTTGATTTCTTTCCATATTATAAAATGATGTGAACATTTAGAATTAAATGAAGTAATATCTTCTAGTGAAAGTTAAGACCATGGGAGTCTGATATTTTAATTAATAACATGCAGATTTTAAAATTACTTTCTGCACACTTTTCAGGACATAAATTGTCCCCAAATTATATGAATGTATTCTCAGTATGAAAGAGAATATTATAGAAGAATACAGGGACACGAAAGAGATGTGGAGATGCAATAACAGAGTAAACTATACAGCAGCCTGTCCTATATTTCATCCCTCTTCAAGGACCATAGCCATTTGTTTGTGCTTCTTTAATTTCTTTTATCAATATCTTCTTGTTTTCTATGTTTTTAAGGTCTATAGTTTCCAGTGTACAGGTCTTTCATCTCCTTGGTTAAATTTATTCCTAAGTATTTTATTGTTTTTGATATTATTATAAAGGGGATTGTTTTCTCAATTTCTCTTTCTAATGGTTTGTTGTTAGTGTATAGAATCACACCTGGTTTTTTAATACTGATTTTTGGATCTTGCAACTTTAACTGAATTCATTTATTTGTTCTAACAGTTTTTTTGGTGGAGTTCTTAGAATTTTCTCTATATAAGATAATGTCATCTTCAAACAGACAATTTTACTTCTACCTTCTGATTTGGATGCTTTTTTCTTTCCCTTGCCCAGTTGGGCTAACTAGGATTCCCAGTACTATGTTGAATAAAAGTGGCAAGAGTGGGCATCCTTGTCTTGTTCCTGATCTTAGAGGAAAAGCTTTCAGCTTTTCACCGTTGAGTATGATGTTAGCTGTGGGCTTGTCGTACATGGCATCTATTTTGTTGAGATACATTCCTTCCATACCTAGTTTGTTGAGGGTTTCTAATGTGACATGATTTTGAATTTTGTCAAATGCTTTTTCTGCATCCATTGAGATGATAATATAATTTTTATCCTTTATTCTATTGATGTGGTGCCTCCCATTTAGTGATTTTTATATGTTGAATTATCCTTGCATCCTAGGGATAAATCCCACTTGACCATGGTATATGATCCTTTTAATGTGCTGTTGAATTCTATTTGCTAGTATTTCGTGGAAGATTTTTGTGCATATGTACATCAGGGATATTTTCTTTTCTTGTAGTAGTGTCCTTGTCTGGCTTTGGTATTCTACTTGATTACTCCAATCAGTTCTTGGGTAAAATATCACCTTTAAACAATTTTTTAAATGAGGTATAATTGACATGCAACATTATATTGGTTTCAGGTGTACAAATAATGATTTAATATTTGTATATATTATAAAATGATTGCCACAATAAGTCTAGTTAACATTTGTTACCATACATAGTTAAATTTTTTTCTTGTGATGAGAACTTTTAAGATCTTTTGGCAACTTTCAAATACACAATACAGTATTCTTAACTGTAGTCACCATGCTGTACATTACATCCTCATGACTTGTTTATTTTTTAACTGGAAGTTTGTACCTTTTGACCCCCTTCATCCATTTTGCCCACCCGCCCCCTCCCCCCCAGCCCCCTGCCTCTGGCAACCAATCTCTGTATCTATGAGTTTATTTTTTTGGTTTTGTTTTTGCTTTTGCATTTCACATGTAAGTGAGATCACATGGTATTTATCTTTCTCTGTCTGACTTACTTCACTTGGCACAATGACCTCAGGGTCTATCTATGTTTTCAAAAATGGCAGGATTTCCTTCTTTTTATGGCAGAATAATATTCCATTATATATCTATGTCTATATCACGTTTTCTTTATCCATTCATCCATCAATTGACACTTAGGTTGTTTCCATATCTTGGCTATTGTAAATAGTACTGAAATAAACAGAGGGGTGCAGACATCTTTTTAAGTTAGCGTTTTTGTTTTCTTCAGGTAAGTACCCAGAACTGGAATTGCCAGATCATATGGTAGTTCTATTTTTAATTTTTTGAGGGCCCTCCATACTGTTTTCCGTAGTGGCTGCCCCAATTTACATTTCCACCAACAGTGCACAAGGATTCTCTTTTCTCCACATCCTTGCCCACACCTCTCATCTCTTGTCTTTTTGATAACAGCCATCCTAACAGGTATGCAGTGATATCTCATTGTGGTTCTGATTGGCGTTTCCCTTGCCTGTTTTTTTTCCCCCCACAATGCTAAATATTGTATATGAAAAACTAGAAATAATTTGATGCTTGGTATGATTTTTAAAAAATCTTTATTGGAGTATAATTGCTTTACAATGCTGTGTTAGTTTCTGCTGTACAACAAAGTGAATCGGCTGTATGTATACCTATATCCCCATATCCCCTCCCTCTTGAGCCTCCCTCCCACCCTCCCTATCCCACCCCTTTTCTTTCTCCAGTGAGCCTTCCCTTTGCTTCTATTGGCTGTTATTCTAAGGGCACTAACAGTCTCAGGTCACCTCAACCCCAAAGGGTTTAGAATTGTTTGAACCTGGACTTTGTTTCCTGTTAGGGCCAGGCTGTTTCTGGTTTAATGTTGCTTGCTGTGCCCCTCAAAAGTTTGGGCATTTACAAGGACCCTCCTGCTTGGCAGGCCCTGGGTGCCATTTTTGGGTCTTAGCCCTGTGGGTCTATTGAAGGCTCTGCTCAGCTTCTCAGTTGTACAGCCACTGCCTTTGGAATTGAGGATCATTTTGAGAAAAGTTGTTGCAAGTGCTAATTGCTGTCCCCTTATCAAGTCATATAGTAGTATTTCATAATATTTATTCAGCATCACTTATTATTAATACGTTGGTGGATAGTGAAGTTACTTATAACTTTTCAAAATAGGTAAAAATCAATTATATTTAAAATGGAGTTTTTTTATTAGAAATTTGCCATTTTTTTTTGTTTTATTGTCTTTAAGTATGCATTGTGGTCAAGGAGAAGCCTGATGTTCATATGATTCTTTTTCTTTTGTAGGGAAGCTGTTCTTTCTCTTTGGAATAATTTAGGAGTGTTATTTTTCAGTCTTGGCTTGTGGAATTTGATGTGTTTAGTTGTAGGTTTGTGCTCATTCTCCAGATTGATACCTTTGGGTCTCTTCTTCTGCTCTGTAAAATCTTTTATTATTTCATTGATTATATATTTTTCTCTATTATCTAGCTTTCCTTTTCCCAATGATTCTATTGAATAGATTTTGGGTCTAATAGATCTTTTCTCTGCAACTCTTTATTTCATTGCATCTTCCATCATTTTTTCCTTTCACACCATGTTCTGTGGGTCCTTTGGCATGATTGTCTAAACTCACTAATTTACTCTTCAGCCTAATTCATTTTGCTATTCATCTCACCTTTTGAACCTACTTTTCTTTCCAAGTTCTCCAGATTTTTGCATAAATACTCTTCTAGTTTTATAGAAATGGTAAATAAATCCACATAATCTCATTATAGTCTTAACTTGCTCCATTAAATATTTGTCTATATGTTAGTTTTCTACTTACTGAATTGGAGTTCATTCTTTAATAGTTTTGGTTTTCCTCAGGTATTTTCTGGTTCTTAGTTTATCTGCTCATATTTTCAGAATCATTTCCTGCTTACTTGCTTATGGATGCATGTTTTGACTAAAGAAGCTTGTCTTTGGAGAGATATGAATACTGAAGAACATGGTGTGATGGCAACCTATAATTTGGTTTTGAAAGCACCCCCTTCATCTCTCTCTGTGCCTTCAAGCTACCTGGAATTCTCTGGTTTTAGTGCTCTATTCACTGATACCTTTTGGAAGCAAACTCAGTTACTGTATCCTCTCAAGATATTTGTACAAGGTGACAGCTTGAGTTGATAGTTACCTAAAGCTCCATTATCATTCCTTATATCCTTTGACCCTCAGTATCCTCCTAACCTACTCTGATCTCAACACCATTTATTTACTCTGTGTATTTTCATTACAATTATATGTAGTCTTCAGTTCCTTTTTCATTCCTATTGGTTTTCTGTTCTTCAGAAATTCACCACAATTTTTTGTTTTCCAATAACATAAAATATTTTAGACAGCTTTGGTTTCATTTCAAATGATTTTGGCCTAGGGTGGAAGTGGTTGCTTGTGATCAGTCCACTCTGCTTTGCAATGAAAATCATACTGTTGCAGGGGTATAAACTGTAGAATAGAAACCTCAGAAGTAGTTTATACAGAAACACATGGTGACGGTTTGTGTCTACTTCTGGTGTTGCTATTATAGTGAGAGGACAGGTGTAGGAAGGTAAGCATGAGATTTCCAGAAATTGATTTGTATTCCAAATTGAGTATTGAATCTTTGGTCCTTGGTTAGCCAAAAAAAAAAAAAAAAAGAGCGAGTGAGCCAACTGTATAATAAAGAATGAGCTAGAATACAAATCAGAGAAATTCTTCAGAATGAGTCAAGCAGGTCTTCTTACACAAAACCTCTTCCAAAAAACACAGGACACAGATGAGTATTTGATTCCAGGAAAGAAGTTTGAGGAAAATAACCATGTTGAAGAACAGGATTTTGGTTGATTTCAGGATACTGATTATTGACAATGATTGACGTTCTATTGGAGCCTTCACCAGAGAAGATTGCAGGTAGCTCTGAAGTAAAGCACTAGACCAGTAATTTTCTGTGGTATGTAAATAATAATCATTTTATTTCTCAAGCCATCTCAATGTATCCACCCTGAGTCTAGGTACTCAGAGAACGTCAGAAACCACTTAAAATATATTCATAATGAAAACCCAAAATTTAAACACAGTTAAAATCATGTATTATATGTTATTTAAAAAGTCCATTACCAAAAGTGCACACTGGCATTGTACAACATGGAAACAATCCACTGAGGTCAAGTCAATTCTAGGAATTTTAGAAGTTTGAATCCATCTTTATGCATTTAAATTTGAAACTGAGTAACAAGAGTAATAGAATGATGTAAGTGGAAGGACCTGGAAACTCATTAGACTAACATCACCAGCATTTTAATTATCTGGAATTTAAAAATAAACATGGTTTGGACCTTAAATTGTATCTATGGTGATTGCCAAAGATAGCTGCATGTCAGAATCACAGAGAGGACATTTTCTTTTAAATGCAAAACCCCAGGTCTTACTCAGAGATTTCATTTCAGTTGGTTTTCAGGGACCCTTGGGAATTTACACTGTTAAAAATCTCCCTAGATGATAGTGGACATGTAGCAAGATATCTGATTTAGAATACTTCCTGGATTCTTCATGGTTCCTTCACTTATAGAATATGCATGCTATATATTCTTTCTTTCTTTCTTTCCTTCCTTCTTTCTTTTTTCTTTCTTTCTTTCTTTCTTTCTTTCTTTCTTTCTTTTTCTTTCTTTCTTTCGTTCTTTCTTTCTTTCTTTCCTTCTTTCTATCTTTTTTACTAAAAGGTCTAGAGTTTTCCTCAAAATGCTTTTAGATCCCAATTGTTTTAGGGAAAAAAGGCACAAAAATTAACTATAGCAGGAAATCAACCTATATCCATGGAACCTAAATGGTTTTAAAGAGTCCATCTCTTTTTTTGCTTTCAACACTACCCAATGAAGAAAAATAAAACTCCCCCCAAAGAATAGCTTTTGTAACTCTTATTGCAAGTTCACAAAAACAGGAAACATCTGAGCTCTAGCAAATCCTTTGATGAAAACTTGCAATACTAACTCCTCAGAAAAAGAGAACATAAATGAAATCTCTCATCTTCAGCATGATCTTTCACTGAGTTCATTGCCATTCTCTACGTAAGTCCTATGACCAATGCCAATGACCTGTGCCAGTCACCCACAGATTTTCATAATGTCAACTTGTGGCTGTTCCTGGAGTATCCAAATTTGCCTTTAGTATCCAAATTTGCCTTTAGTCTTGATAGTCTCTTCCTATTTGTTTTTAAACTTGTAACAAACCTGAAACATCTCACACTTCTTTCTTCCTTTCTCCCTCCCTCTCTTTCCCTCCCCTCCCCCCCTCTGTCTTTTTGCCTAGCGATTATCAATATGGAAGAAAACGTGCATTTGAATGCTGTTTCACAAAACCTATAACAGAAAAGACCCAAGCTGTCAATTTCACCACTTCACTCCCTAGATTAAAATTTTTCAAAGGCTTCTCATTTTTCTTAGGATGAAATAAAAAGTCCGGTATGCTGGTTATTCTCTGTTTGCCATCTTTTCCTCCCCTAATTTCTCTACGTCCCAAGAAAGACACTGGATGGGATGCACTGGCAGAGCATGAGGAGAGACGGAGGGTTTGGAGGTATTTCCTGCTGCTTCCCTGTTTCTGCCTTTCTTCTCTGCCAGCAGGTGTGGGTAGCCTCACCTCCACAGCTCCAGCTCCCACCAGACTCCAATACTTCTCTTCCTCCTTCTTGTTCTAGGGATGGTGAGAGCTTCCTGTTATGCTTTCTCTGGGTGCTGACTCCTGAAATACTGCCTACACATCTGAAAGTATCCCTATTGTTAAAATCTCATTATTAAACCATCTGAATAAGCTGTGTTTCCTCCTAGGACCTTGAAGTCCTGCATGATCTAACCTCTGCCTACCTCACCCACCCTTCACTCTATTCCAGCCACGGTTTCTCCTTCCCACGGGCATGTGCTACTTCCTTTTCCTGAAATGTTCCTCCTCACCCTTTTTCCTGGCTAAAGTCCCTTCCTCCCGTCCTTCAGGTATCCATGTATTTGAAATGATTTGTAGATCAGTCAGTACCAAGAAGTTCCCAGCAAATATCTGACACTTACTGAATGTTTTCTGGTTGAGGATAGTAATGTTCATGCAAATTGCTTTGCCAACAAGTTAGCCCAGGGAAACAGCTATTGAAAATGCAGATGAAATTGCTGCTTTGTACATCTTTTTCATTATTTGGTTTAATAGATTGGACATACAAAAATTATTTTAACCTAGTGGAAAATCAAGTATGTTTGACCCCAAGCCTTTTCAAAAAAATTTGCTAGACATGTTTCATCCTTTCAAAACTTTATAGGAAATTTATTGGGGACTTAGGGAGGAGAATGCTTATATATACTGTACAACAAACTTACATTCTCTTCCTTACCCCAATGTATTTCCTATAAAACTTCAAAAGGATGCAAAGTTTGTTTCTATATGGTATTGTACAATGAAAGAAATAGAATGGTCTAGAATGTTAATTGTTGCTGCAAGTTAGTTTTAAACCTACTTGGTTCTGAAGAAAACCTTATGCAACCGGGACCAGAAACAACTTTAACTATTGATGATCGTCATTTGCTGCAGGATATACACAGCCGTGCCTTTTTAACTCAGTCACCTTTTGGTTTGATCTCTATGAGCATTGCCAGTGTTCGTGAGGATCTTGAATATTTCACTTCTACTGACCTCCTGATTAGAGTAAGGGTCCTCCTACTTTATACAGCATCTCACCTCTCTCTGAGCCCCTTCACATGCAGTGTCTAATCTTGACCCAGTGAGTTGCCTCCAGGCTCAGAATGCTCAGCGCCTTGGAGAAGGCCACAGGTATTGAACGGGGAAGAGTTTTATAATAACCTTGGATTTTCTCTCACAAAGTTTGGTCTTTCTTCCACTGTTTTATATTTCTTTTACACATATCCCTGACTATCAAAAATTTGGGCCATCATCTCTTCCTCTGCTTCTGAAAATAGATTTATTTAAAAGGGAAAGGGAAGAGCTGACATTATAATTGGGCCAAGACAAAGAAAGCTGTATGTGGTTGTTTAACGTGCCGAGCATTCATGTCTGGCAAATAGTAGGTGTTCCACAAATATTAGTTCTCTTGGAAGAGAACTCTGGAAAAGGGTTCTTCTGGAAACAAATAAACACAGAAACAATTGAGAACACTGTGTCTTAGTAAAAAGTTGCCACTGGTATATGAGCAAAGAGCAAAAGCCGCTGGTGCCCCCAGATCATGGGGTTGAGTTAAACTGGTCTTGGATCTGACGTCTTTCCTGAATTAGAATGTAAAGAAGTTTGACTATTCATTTTAAGGTCATTTATTTAGAGAGTATCTGGACCATCTTATTTTTTGTCACAGATCATCTGCTTAATGAAGGCCATCAAGCGCATTTTGAACTCAGTTAAACCCAGGATATGCCTCTGTATGTCAACTGCAGTACTTGTCTCCTCGTGTGGTCTGCAGAAGCTGGGGCCAGAGCATGGTACCAGGCTGAGTCCTTGTCCTACGGCTCCTTTGGTGCCAACTCCATAAATTGGTCGGTTCTCCTTTGTTTAGACCTACTGTCTCCCATTTCAAGAGCAGTCATTTGCAATAACCTGATAAGATTAGCGGGCCTCGGTCAGGGCCTTTGGTCTACCTGCTGATGCAATCACCGAGTCAAGTGGATGAGCCAGGAGTACACCTTGATGGTGGCTCAGGGGTGAACCTCCAGTTTAGCCCCTCACTTCCACAGTGGGATCCTTCTGTTTAAAACCCTGATCCCTCAGTGCCTAGTGGTCCAAGGAAAAAAGAACGATTTTAAGTGTAGGATGATGATTTTTTTCCTCCTCTCAAGCCATTTGAGACATTTAGCCCATTTGGATTCTTGAAGAAGTGGAGGGAAAGAATCAGGGGTGGGGGAAGAGGGACAATCCTCTTGAATAAAAAAGCCAATCATCAGGTGACACCCCCGGCACTAACATTTAGTAACTGATAATTGCTGTAACTAGGGCCATTGAGCTTTGCAAATATTATGCAGTAAATTTTAATTAGCACCTGGGGGATTGAAGAGTTTCAGAATAAGCTCTTGGGAGAAGCTTCCCCAGCCAGGGGCTGTGTGCTGAGTAATTTTAGATCAGCTGGCCTGTCAGAGTGCATCAGTGTCATCGCACCACTTATCCTGAGGAAAATGCACCTGCTTCTACATGGAAATAAGGGGCATTATTTGGTAATTTGTGCTGCTTATTTCCACTGCTCCCCTGGTTTGGCGAGTGGGGAGTATAAGGACTAAATCATGAGGCTTTGGAGGAGAAAGGAAGGAGGGTTCTATTGCCCTTCAAGGGCACATGCTGTCACAGGCCCTGAGGGCTTCCTCTTCCTCTTTTGCTTGCCTTGGGACCTCTCTTAGAACTGTGTCAACATGGGATGCATTTTACTATGAGAACTGATGGTGCTATTTTGCAATAAAGATATTTCTTATTATTTTCTTTTTGTATGGGGAATTTATAATTGTATTTTGAAGGGGAGGGTGAGAAATTAGGTAAGGCAGAACACTGATCCACAACAGGTAATCTATTAAAGGCTAAACCAACATATGGGCTAGAAATATTTAGAAACAAGTATGTGCAAAGATAAAATGTAAACCTCATTGATTTTTTAATATTGCGCAGTACATGAAACGCCTCCTAATTGTAAAAGAGTCAATGAATACAGAAATATTGAGCTAATATTTATAAATCAACTATCTAGAAGCGCTATGCTAAGCAAATTGTGTATGCTGTTTTTATTGTCCCTACTTATAGATAGGAAAAATGAACTTAGAGCAATTAATCAACTTACTCCAGGTCATTCAGGTACTATGTAGCAGTGCCTGGATTTGACCTCAAGCAATTTAACTTGAGAGCCCACACTTTCATAGTTCTGAGACATACATGTTTACATGTAAATAAATGTATGCATGCAAGATGTACACACATGTGCATATGTATATGCACACACATTCTTATCAGCTTACATTCACTCCTTTTTCTCATTGATTTTTGAATTGCTTTAAGAGCAAGGATTTTAACTAAGATGCACTTCAAAGAAAGCCTAGGATTAGTCATCAGGAAAATGCAAATAGAAACCAAAATGAGATACTGTTTCATACCTACTAGGATGGCTGTCATCAAAAAGTCAGATAATAACAAGTGTAGGTGAGGAAGTGGAGAAATTGGAACTCTCCTACACTGCTGGTGGGAATGAAAAATGATTCAGCCACTTTAGAAAACTATCTGGCAGTTTTCAAAAGCTTAAACGTAGAGTTACCATAGAATCCAGCATTTTCACTTCTGGGTATAGAACGAAGAGAAATGAAACCATATGTCTACACAAAATCTTGTACATGAACATTCACAGTAGCATTCTTCATAGCAGCCAAAAGGTGGAAACAGACCAATGTCCACTAACTGATGAATGGATAGACAGAATGGGACATATCTGTACAATAAAATGTTATTCTGCCATGAAAATAAATGAGGTATTGATACATACTACAACATGAATGAACCTTAAACATCTTACACTGATTGAAGGAAATAGTCACAAATGCCACATACTGTATGCTTCCATTATATGAAATGTTCAAAACAGACAAATATATGGAGACAGAGAGCAGATTAATGGTTGCCTAGAGCTGGAGGGATGGAGGAATTGGGAGCTGGCAGCCAAGGGGTACAGGGTTTCTTTTTGGGGTGGTAAAAATATTCTAAAACTGATTGTGGTGATGATTGCACAACTGTAAATATGCCAAAAGCCACAGAATCATACACTTTTGTTTTTAATTGGAGTATAGTTGCTTTACAATGTTGTGTTAGTTTCTACTGTACAGCAAAGTGAATCAGCTATACATATACATATATCCACTCTTTCTTTAGATTCTATTCCCATATAGGTCATTACGGAGTATTGAGTAGAGTTCCCTGTGCTATACAGTAGGTTCTCATTAGTTAGCTATTTTATACATAGTATCAAGTGTATATATGTCAATCCCAATATCCCAATTCATCCCACTACCTCCTTCCCCCATGGTATCCATACATTTGTTCTCTACATCTATGTCTCTATCTCTGCTTTGTAAATAAGATTGTCCATACCAGTTTTTTCAGATTCCACATATATGCGTTAATATACGATATTTGTTTTTCTCTTTCTGACTTACTTCACACTGTATGACAGTCTCTAGGTTCATCCATGTCTCTACAAGTGACCCAGTTCCGTTCCTTTTTATGGTTGAGTAATATTCCATTGTATATATGTGCCACATCTTCTTTATCCATTCATCTGTCGATGGACACTTAGATTGCTTCCATGTCCTGGCTATTGTAAATAGAGCTGCCATAAACATTGTGGTACATGACTCTTTTTGAATTATGGTTTTCTCAGGGTATATGCCCAGTAGTGGGATTGCTGGGTCGTATGGTAGTTCTATTTTTAGTTTTTTAAGGAACCTCCATACTGTTCTCCATAGTGGCTGTAAATGAGTGACTTGTATGGTGTGTGAATTACATCTCAAAAAACTGTTAAAAAAACCAAAAACCTAGGTGCACATGGTGACTGAACATTTTAGTTGAATGACTTTGGTGGGATGAGTTACTTCATCATTGTTGTCGCGGCTGCACCGGTGAGAACGGGGCGTGGGGCTCAGAGTGCCAACCGGGGGGCGGGTAGGTGGCAGGGGACGCAGGCATTGTCGGTTGGGTGCGAGTCCACCTAGCCAACGAGCGGCTTCTCACCCCTTCTCTTGCCCGTCGGAGCCCCGTTCAGCTGGCGTCACCGTGACCGAGGCCGGTAGCCAGGGCGGGAACCTCCGTGACAAGCTGGACAGCGACAAGCTGGCCCTGAGCCTCAGCGACCTGAATGAGGTCCCGGTCGAGGAGTTGGCTGCACCCCCCATCCACCATACTGGATCTGCCCTGCAGTAAACGGACTACTCTTCCGTCGGATTTCCATGGTCTCACCCACCTGGTGAAGCTGGGCCTGAGGAAGAACAAACTGCGGCAGCTGCCAGCGGGTTTCGCCGCCCGGTCAACCTCCAGCGCCTGCACCTCCTCCACAGCAGGCTGATCACCCTGCCTGCCGGCTTTGCTCAGCTCCGGAGTCTGAAGCGGCTGGGCCTGAAGGGTAACCCCGTGGATCCTGGGGCGAGAAGCAGCGCAAGCAGGGCGCCAACCGGGTGTTAGAGCACCCGAAGGCGGTGCAGCTCGGTCAGGAGCCAGAGAGGCAGCGGCAGCCGGAAATAGACCGAGAGGCCGAGGAGACGTGGGAGGCCAAGCAGCGAGCTCAGGAGGCGCCGGAGCGGAACTGCGGAAGCGGAGAAGGCGGAAGAGAAGCAGCGCTGGATAAAGGAGTAGGACGCCCTCAAAGCAGCCAAGCGGGAGCCGGAGGAAACTAAGAAGGAAACAGATCAGATCAGGCCCCGAAATCTGAGTCCGGCTCTCGGCCCCGGAAGCCACCACCCGGGAACCACACTCGATGCTGGGCTGCGCTGAGGCCGCTGCTGCTGCGTGTGGCTGGCGGCCTGGTTGCTTGTCGGGTGATGGAGCTGCAGCAGCGGCCCGTCTGCACCAGCGTGAACACCATCTACGACAACGCGCTCCGGCGCTGCGCAGGCACGCCATCCTCCAGTGGGTCCTGCAGACCGATTCTCAGCAGGGAGCTTGTCCTCCACGCCTGCTGCCCCCCAGCCTTGGAGCTTGGACTCCCATGGAATTGGGTTCTGCTGGACACAACCTCTTTTTAGTGTCAGACCTACCTGCCATCATCACATGGCTGCTGTTTGGTACTTGAGACCTCCTCTTTGTAAGACTCCTTTGTTCCTTCGTCAGGGTCCCCCTGGTGGAATAAGGAGAAATAGGAGGCTGGGATACCTCCTGCATGCTTAAAAGAGTCGGCTTGGGGTGGGGAGAGGAAAAAGCTTAGCCTTTCCTAGTTGTTATACAAAGCTGTGTAAAGGCAAGACTCATTTCTACTAAAGGTCAGCTGTCACACTACATTTATAATTGTGTATGTCACAAGCCCTTTCTTTCATTCCTCCCTGGGGAGCCAGGGCAGATCAGGAGGCAGTGTGTTATTGGGGACTAGGGGAACACCGTACTCGGCAAATCTAGTCTAAATGGGGGGGAGGGAGGGGCATACCTATTTTTTAAGGACCTCAGACATTCAGATATTTTAACAGTCATATAAGATCTCAGGCTGTGACAGGACTTTCAGACCACCCGGTCCAATGTAACACTTGTAGACAGGGAAACTGAGGCCTTCCAGGACTTGCCTCCGGTCTCCCAGCTAATTTGAGGCAGAACTGGATTCCCACCCTGGTATCCTTTCTTTCCATCATTTTGCCTCCTTTATAATGTCCTGAGAGAACAAAACTTACATCAGGATTGAGTGTCTCTTGGCTGGAATATAGAATCTTTCATGGGAAACAGATTCATGACCCACAAATAGAAATCTCATAGCCATGAGGGTCTTGGGCAGCTCTCGTAGAGTCCTGAGGCAATTTATGTGGCTTCTATAAAATGGGGACAGTCCAGGCTCCTTGCTTCAGTTTGAGAGCATTAATTCCCTGATAGCCAATAAACAAGAAGGTGGACCCTTGCAAAGCCACATTGTCTATGACAGCTCTGTTACATAATTGGTGTGACTAAATACCTCATAGGCAACCTGAAAACTAAAGCTTCATAAGAGACTGGTTTAGAATTGATTCTAGACGTAACTACACCTACACAATGAAGGGAAATAAGTAGCATCATGGAGTTTAAAAGTGGTACATTAACGACTAGCACAAATGAGGGCAGAACTGTCCATTCTCTTGTCTGCCAGACTCAGCATTTTCTTCCTCTGTGGCCTCCTTTGCCTCTTTTCACAACAGCTGGAGGAAGGGATCAGAAATGGCTGTCATGGTGCTCCTTCACAGAAGACTCCTGACTGAAAGCTCCTTGCCTCTCCCCAGGGAGAGCAAGAACCTGTCATGCTCAGAGACAGAATGGGTTCCAGCCTTTTAGCACTAGTGGCCCATGGGTAGGACTGACACTCATGACTGTCCTGATAGTGGAAGAAAAGACCAGTTCTTCTCTTCCTCAGGGAGAGCTCTGCTGCGTAGGCCCACACGTTATTCAGAATCACTTGGTCTTCCTCCAAGCTCCAGAGCCATTGGTACAAATGCTTTATCGAAACTAAACACGTAGTACATAAGATGAGATTAAGAGAATGCAGAAGTCAGCATAGTGATCGGACCCCTGTTCCTTGGCTGCTTGAGGCAGCTTCAGTGGATGGCAGGAAGGCGGGAGCACGTCCAGCCTTGTCAAGCAGCCCGCCGAGGGCAGTTCAGCTGTGACCTCGAGATTAGACACTGAGGTTCTTTTGGATTTTTACAGTTATTAAATACGTGTCTGAGTGGTAAAAAACAAACAAACAAAACAAAAACATTTTAGTTGAATGACTCTGGTGGGATGAGTTACTTCATTTTTCCAGCCACTCAGAGGCAGAGTATTAATGGCCAAATGCTCGTTTGCCCTGGTTATGAGCTAGGGGGTGCAAAACGGAATAGTGATCAAAAAACAGACTTTGCAATCAAATAGATCTCTGTGGTCTTCGGCAAATTATTTACCTTCCCTGAGCCTGTTTCCCAAGGTCTATTGTGGCTATTTTGAAGGGGTGTTGTGACTTTAAAAGGTAAAAAATGTAAATTGACAGCGTAGTCCTTGATTCAGAGTAATTTCTTAAGCGCTTATTTTGGTTTAACCTCTTTTTTTTAAAAAAAAACTGTTTATAACTCTGCACATTTAGGAATTAACACTTTACTAAACAGAAATAATATAATCTGTGCTTCAGAGCAGGCAAGAATGAAAAGATTAGTACAAATCAAGACTGAACCTGAAAGTAAAGTAAGTTTTTCTGGTATTGAAAAAAAATTCTTAATATATATAGTGACATGGCTCCCTGCATTTGGCAGATATTTGTGTGTGTATATAAATAATACGCTCTCTTTCCTCTGAAGTGCTGATACAAAAACAGAAGTTCGAAAATATCGCATGGTATTTCCACTCTTACTGGAGGCACGAAGGGTCTCAGAGGCTCCCATGTCACCTCAGTTGCCTGTGCTCATTTATATTATCTATTTATCCAACCTGTATATTTTTTTGAGCACCTTACCATTTTCTGTAGAATTTATGAAATCTGCTACAGAAATGAATTTACCTTGAGAGTTCTCAGCCTAGGTTTATGTCACACTTTGATTTGAATGAAGACAAATGAATATACTCTTATTGTCACCTGTGGACTTAACCATCTGTTGTGCATTGCAAGGGCCACAGAAGAAATAGAAAGATCAGCCTGCATCTCAAAATTTTAATTGGAGAGACAAAAAACCAAATGCGTAAAATAGCTGGAAAACTGTAAGTTACATATATGGCAGTTTTAGCATTTTGGAAAGAAAACATTTTAGATATGCTAAGGCAGGAAGAGAGGCTAGATGGCAAGATCTGAGTAGATGTTTGAGAAGTGAAAACGAGCTGGTAATCATACACCGTGAGAAGGGGCTTTTGTGTTGCCACAGTGAACATTTTCAAGTGTTGTTGTTTCTTTTCCTGTCTTTAATAATTCTCCTTCCCTCCATCTTCCTCGCTTCTTTATCCTCCTCGTCCTTCTTCTTGTGTATCAATTTTAAAACATTTTAGTGTCATCTAAGAGTAGGTTGAGGTTTAGGGTATGTGATGCTGTTTATAAGCCTCAGACTATTCAGGTGTGTATCTTTATCTATATTACCTACTGGAAGATGCTTTGTAAACCTGGATTACTTTAATACCTGCCTTTGATTTCCACTTTACTCAGGTTATATTTACCATACTAACCAATCTTTGAATAGCACTAAAAAGTTTACCTAGAATTCTCATAGATTATCTTATTTAATCTCATAATTATCATGTCAAGTAATTTCTTGTTAGCTCATTTTACATATAATATACTGAGACTTAGAGAGAATAAGTATTTTCCTTAGATTGCTCAATGATAAAATGAGTAATTCGAAGGTCCCAAGTATCCTTTAAGCATTTCTAAAAAAATACATGCAAGAGAAAGGATTGTGAAATGTAGTCAAATGGGAATGTCACTTTTTTGTTATGCAAAAGTTCTAAAGCTGTGAAAGGTATAAGGGGTGAAAAAGTTTTCCAGCATACTAAAGGAAAGGGCTGAACGTAACCCCATGGGCTTTGCTGGAGGTGGCAACCCAGTTCAGCTACCATCACTCCAACAGCCCAGGGAAGAGAAGACAGGCATTCAAAAGCAACTTCAGCTACCATCACTCCAACAGCCCAGGTAAGAGAAGACAGGCATTCAAAAGCAACTTTGGTGAAGGAAACTTCCTTTGAAGGAGACTGACAGCTCTCTTTTCTCTTCCTTAGGAAGGGGAGAGGGTAATTCCCCCTTCTATGCCAAGTGAATATGGTCCCACCACTAAATATTATGGCATCTGCAAGAGACAGACTGGCATCTCCCTCTGGTTGGAAGAGTGACGAGACTTGTAGGTGCCCCCATACAAAATCAGTCTTGAGAGTTTGATTTATGTCCCTCGAAGCCTGGGGAGGGGCACGGGGCCTGGTGTCTGCCTCTCACTTGGAAAAGTCTGAAGGCCCAAGGCTGGATGGTGGTGACTGCAAAAACAGAGAGGACAGATCAGTAGTGGTTGAAGCTGCATTTCCCCAAATTGGAGGAGCCAGTGTATGTGCTTTCCCATAGGACACTGTGAAAGGTAGCCAGGCTTCAGACGTCTTGAAAGGATCTTAACTAAGAAGGGCATGTGCATGGGCATCTCGAAAAGCCAGTTCATGTGCTGTACAGCAGAGCCGTCCTTTGGATATTTACTGGGACAGGCAGAAGACATTTGCTATCTAAGAAAGTACTAAAAGCTCTGGCTGGAAGCAGCAGAGACGTTGGGAGACAAAGGAGAGTGAAAAAGCCAGGTGTGATATTCAAAGTATCTCACCATTGGTGGGGCATGCATGCTGACCAGCCAACAAGGATGCCCGGCAGGGTTGGTGTGGGTTGGCAGAATACCAGCCTAAAGAAAGTTTGTCTTGTTTCTCCTTTCTCACTGCTACTCTCCAAACGCCAGGTCAGACTTGAACTTAGGGAACAGGAAAGAAGCTCTACTACATTGGATATGATAATAAAATTTAGATTTAGACTAAAGTATCTAATACAGAAGTTTTAATACAGAAAACGCTCCTTTCCCGACCTCTTGGGCCTGTTGGAGATGATGTGTAGAGGAGGAAGAGTTCTCTCCTCCAGAGAGTCTCACAGGGCTGGTGGGAGACAAGTTCATGCTGACTGTACCCTACCCAGTTCAGCAAGCTCACTCAGTGATTTACACGTAGTGAATATATTTCCATAAAATGACCATGAACTCTATATAGAGAAAAAAAAGTTTGACATGACCTTGGCTAGCGTTTCATGAGTGAGATGTAGAACTGGGGTCCATTCAGGTGAAGGTGTCTGGCCAAAGTCATACACACAGCTCAGTGGGTGAAACACTCGTGAAAACACTGACTCTGATGCCAGGTTTCTGGAGCAAGGTCAGCTGCTCCCTTTACTAACGGAATGACATGTTGAACTGCTTAAAGTTACACAACGCACATATGTGGTTTCTCCTGTAAACAACCGGGAAAGGATAATTTGTTGTAGCCCTCAGGAGTAAACAAGATTCTTGGTAAGACTCTAAAGAAAGTAAAGATAAAAGGAGGAAAAGCTTTATCTTATATTGTTACAAGTTCACTTAGTTTTGGAGGAAACGCTGAAGGCTAGCAAACAGCCGGCAGAATCCAATTATTAAAGAGAGGAACCAGAGGCATACCAGAGAATTAGAGACCAGTGAGAGTAATGGTGATCTCCAAGGGATGGCCAGAGAAAAATGTTTTGGAGGATCCAGCAGAATTGGAAACAAGCATTTTAATCAAACTAAGGCAAAATGTAGGAAAGAATGCTTCATGCGTGGAAAATGCTATTATTGAGGAAAGCATTTTTTTTTCTTTTTTAAATGATTGTTTCAAAACACTTTACTTTCCTCTAGTTTGTGTTTTTCCTATTGTGCTGTACTTTGATACATGCCATAATCTCTTTTTTATTAAAAAAAAAAAAAAGGTGTTGCCTTAGGGGGTAGATCTCTTGTTTTGGAGAAGTTTAGGAAGAAAATTCAACAGGGTAAGAACTAACTGAGATGCTAAAGCTTCTCTCATGAAATTTAGGTTCTAATGCAAATACATAGTAAAAAAAAAAAAAATCAGTAAACTATTGTGCACAAAACAGAGAGCAAGTAAAGGGATGTAGGGAGTGCCAAGTGTGGCTGGGAGAAAGGACCTGTAGTCATTTTAAAGAGTAGCTATCATTGACATGGAAAGAAATATGCCATGTCATATGCCATGCCATTAGGTTTGATTCTGACCTGGAAAAACTGATACCCAGGGCATGCTCGTTTGTTATATGTTATATGTCTTTTCTGCTTTTAAAACGCAAGTTCCTTTCCTCCTACTTCCCTTCTTACTCTTCCCTTAAAATGTCACTTCCACCTTATCAGAGGTGGCTGGTGGCATCCCAGCAGGTTAGCAAAGGCAGTTCTTGTTTCTTGAATCAAAAATGTACGAGGAGCACATATGCCACCACAAACAAATTGGTGCTCTGTTTGTTTGCAGTAAACATGTCAGTGTTTTTAATAGCTAGCTGGAAGATAGGATAGGCCCTGGTCCAGAGTTAGTCCAGGCTTCTTAACTGTAGCTGCACATGAGAATCATCCAGGGAGCTTTGAAAAGTGCAGATGCTAAGGTCTAGGGCCAGAGATGCTGATTCAGTTGGCCTCCATGGGGCCAGATGTTGATATTTTTAGACGCTGTCCAGTGATGCTGGAGGCGGCCAGGGCTGGGGACTCAAAGGTGTGCCAGGCAGCTGGCAGGTACTTTCAGAGGAATGTGCCACAGGATTTACTCTCACAGCAGTACAACAAAGGCATTGGGCATTCTCATGTGCAGAGGAGACTATTTCTGAGAGCTGCTACGATTTTCCCAGAGCCACACCACTAGGTTGTAGAAGGGTGTATTTCATTTCTGACTTCGTATTTGGAAATTGTGGGTTGGAAAAGCCAATTCAGTTCCACTCAAATAAAATGGTTTACTCGTGAAACGTTTTCCCACCATCTGCGCCTCTGAAAATAGAGTGGCAAGTTCCATTATGGAACTGTAGAAAGTTTGACCCCAAATGAATAACTGATAAAAAGTGAAATTAAATAACATACCTGGTTTTGGAGAGGGGATCCCAAAATAGGTATCTTAAAATTATTTCTGTTGTTTGCCTTTGTATTTATACATTTCAAAGGAGAGAATTCAGCAAAGCTTTTTTCTTTTTTAACATTTGAAACAGCATTTTTTTCATTGTTTCCAAGCAAGTTAAACCCAGGCAGCACTAGAAATTTCATGCGATAGGTTTTTCTTCCTGATAACACTTGAGTAGTGTAAAATAAAACAAAAACTCACTTTTGTTAAGAGATTTTGAATTATTGCTTTAGTTATAAATTCCAAATATAGAGGGTATTTTTAC
The DNA here is from genome assembly GCF_949987535.1 of Balaenoptera acutorostrata. Classification (NCBI taxonomy): domain Eukaryota; kingdom Metazoa; phylum Chordata; class Mammalia; order Artiodactyla; family Balaenopteridae; genus Balaenoptera; species Balaenoptera acutorostrata. The sequence goes on from NC_080069.1 coordinate 84,864,518, forward strand.
AGTGACTTAGACAAACACGTGCTTCCCTGTATTATGACCATGTTACAGCCCTGTACATATATGAATCTTAGTATACAAATGACTTTTTTCAATTGAAAGATGAGTTTTGCATATGATATAAAATACAGAAGGTTAAAAAAAAAGGGATGATAGTGAAAAGAAAGTGCACCTGACAGCCTAGAACCATTGTTCCATTACTCCCGGGAGTTAACTATTTTTACACGTTTTCCTTTGTGTAGCTATCCTTCTAGCAATACTTCATACCTCTTCAAACATACAATACATATATTTATCTTTTATATGAATAGAAGCATACCAAGAATTCATACTATTCTGCATCTTATTTCACTGAATAGTATTTCTTGGAGGTCATCCTCTTTCAGCACATACAGACCTACTTCATTATTTAGTGTTAGATTGTACGGATCGCCATAGTTCACTTAATTAATTCCCACTGATGGACATTGATGAGTTTCGAGTGTTTTAGGATTATAAACAATACTACCACATGCGCTATGAATTGTCTGAACCATCTCGCACTTCAGCCAATAATGTATAAGTGTCTTCTCCCCTAACCTTTGGTGAACTGTATATTATCACATTTTAAAATTTTTATCTAAATCCAATAGGTGCAAAATGCTTACTTATGGTTTTAATTTATATTTTGTACATTGAGTAATATTGGCTATGCATTCACATTTAAAAAGCAACTTCTGTTTCTTTTTCTGTGAACTGCCCAAACCTACTCTCATATTTGGAAAGGGTATAAAGATAAATAATGTTGCAATTACCCGGGTACCCACAACCTAGCTGCACATGTAGAGCACTACCCATGCCCCCCGAAACCTTGGGGATCCCACCTCCATCTCATCACTCAAAGACAATGAGCATCCTGAACTGCAACTACCATTCTCTTGCTTCTCTCAATAGTTTTATAATCTCTGAGTTCTTAAACATTAGATCATCTAGTTTTGTATGTTTTTAAGGTTTATATACATGAAATCAAACTATACATATTTGTTTGTGACTTTATTTTTTTCTTTCACTCAAAAACGTTGTCATGATATTCACTTATATCCACACCCAAGTATTGGTGTCTTTTAGGAGCCCCTAAGACTTCTTGGGTATTGCCTCTTCAGAAGTTACTGTCCCCATTCTACAGTTCCTCATCCTGACTCCGTGTCTTTTCATTTCTTCGTAACGCTTTTATCACTCTCTTTATGTTACATTTTAGAAGTAGACTTATATTCATCTTCTAGTACACTAAATCTCTCTTTGTCGATTTAATCTTATCTTTATCTTTTAAAATTTTATATCCATTTAAAAATTTCTGGAATACACATTTGTTTCTTTTTCATTCTCCTTAGTCTTTTGTTGCAGTCTGCTTTCCTTGCTTATATTTTAAGGCTTTTTAGTCTCTTAAATATAGAAATAGTTATTTCATCGTCTTCATTTGATAATTCTGATATCTGAAGTGCTCTTAAATTTGATTCTGCTCTTTGCTGTTTATTCTTTTTTTATTTGAAATTTTATATTTTTATTTTATTTTTATTTATTTTCGGTTGCGTTGGGTCTTCGTTGCTGCACGCGGGCTTTCTCTAGTTGCGGAGAACGGGGGCTACTCTTCATTGTGGTGCACGGACTTCTCATTGAGGTGGCTTCTCTTGTTGTGGAGCACAGGCTCTAGGCACGCAGGCTTCAGTAGTTGTGGCTCGCGGGCTTCAGTAGTTGTGGCTCATGGGCTTCAGTAGTTGTGGCTCACGGGCTCTAGAGCTCAGGCTCAGTAGTTGCGGTGCACGGGCTTAGCTGCTCCGTGGCATGTGGGATCTTCCCAGACCAGGGATCAAACCCATGTCCCCTGCAGGCAGGTGGATTCTTAACCACTGTGCCACCAGGGAAGTCCCTCTGCTATTTATTCTTGCTGTCACACATGGTACCTTGAGCTCTTTGCTACTATACAGTATCTTTTTTACAATTCATCTTCTAATTGTTAGTCACTAGTATACAGAAATATAATTAATGCTTATTATAAACTGATTTTTATCCAGTGTTCTTGCTAAATTCATGAGTTAATTCTAACTCTTTAACTAGATATTCTTGGATTTTTCTACATACACAATCATTTGTAAATAATGGCAGCTTTCCAGTCTTCCTTCATTTATACCTTTATATCTTTTATTTCTTTTCTTTTTAAATTTCATTAGCTACAATCTGTAGAGCAATATTAATAGAAATTAATACCAGGTATCTTCATCTCATTTCTAATTTCAGGTGCTTAGCTTTCAATATTTCACCATTAAGCACCATGTTTGCTGTAAGTTATTTATAGATAACCTTTAATGAATTAAGGAAACTTTCTTTTATTATTAGTTTGCTAAGAGGTCTTTCTTCCTTTATCATGAAAAAATGTTACATTTTATTTTATTTTATTTTTTTGCATTCTCAGAAACATGGGATGATTTTCAGTTTTTACTCAACCTAAGCCCATCTACATTGTAATATATTATTATCTTATATAATGCTGGAGTCAATTTGCTGATTTTTGGTTTAGGAAGTTTGTATCCATGTTCATGGAGAAAATTGGCCTATAATTTTCCCTTCTTGTTATGCCATTTTCAGTTTTGGTATAAAAGTTCTGCTGGCCTACACAAAGTATTTGAGAAGTAGTTCCTATGTTTCTGTTCTTTGTAAGAGTTTTTATAATATTGGTGATGTTTCTTTCTCAGATTATTGGTAGAATTCACAGGGAAACCATCTGGACCTACAGTTTTCTTTGTGGAAACATTTTTTTAAACAGCTTTATTGATGTGTAATTTACATACCATAAAATTCACTCATTTTAAGTGTAAACCTCAATGATTTCTAGTAAATTTACAGAGTTTTGCAGCTATCATCAAAATCCAATTTTAGAATATTTTCATCACCTCAAAAATATTCCTCATGCCAATTTATAGTTATTTTAACTCCCATCCCCCAGTTCTAGGCAACCACTAGTCTACTTTCTGTCTATATAGATTTGCCTTTTCTGCACGTTTGATATAAATGGAATTATACAATATATGACCTTTGTCCCTCGTCTCTTTTACTTAACATAATATTTTTGAGGTTCATCTATGTTGCAGCTATCTGACCAGTAGTTTGCTGAATAGTATTCTATAATATGAATATACCTTATTTTGTTTATCCAATCACCAGTTGATGGAGATTGGGTGTTTCCACATTTTGGCTATTTCTAATAACGCTGTTATGAACATTTATGTGCAAGTTTTCATTTCTAAGAGTAGAATTTCTGGGTTGTATGGTATAATTATGTTTAATAATTTAACAAACTGCCAAACTGTTTTTCAAAATGGTTGCACCATTTTACATTCCTACAAGCAATGTTCCTGTTTCTCCACATCCTGCTGCGGTTATCTGCAATTGTGATGCTGCAGTCTCAGGCTTTATCAACCAGAGATTGGTCCCATGGACCACCCAACTGCCACCCAGCTGATAGACATGTTCCCTGGTGGGCTTCACCAGAACTGTGCCCTGCCACTTTTGCCCTGATGCAAATCTGAAGGACGGCAATAAAGCACAATATCTACAGTTATGGTGGACTTACTCTGTGCCAGGCGTTTTTCTAAACATATTAAAGGGATGATCTCATTTAATCATCACTCCGATCACCCCATTTAGTAGATTAGGAACCTGAGACTCAGAGGTGAAGCGCCTTGTCCAGGGTCTCCCTGCTGATCAGAGGCTTGGGCCCAGCCAGTGGTTGTGAGGCCCGTGCTCTTGGTCTCCTCGTGGGACAGCTGATGGCCACATTCTTGGCCCACATCCCTGGACCAGGATCTGCACATGATCTGGGGACCAGAATGGAACAGGAGGGGTAATAAGGGCTCAGTGACCCAGACAAGGAGTCTGGCTTCTAGAGGGTTAAATCTTCATGTACACAAAAGTCCAGATATCCAGAAAATCCATCTAGCCTGCAGATTAAGGCAGCAACTCCAAGAAGGCCTTCAAAGTGGAGGCAAAACTTAGCCTCAGCCAGAGAGATTTACATGCTTTCAGGAAAAATCTCCAAAAATAACTAGCCTGTAGCTGCAAGCTTGGAGAATATAAATGGAGTTATTTGCCTGGATTGGGGTGCACGCACACACACATATGTGTGTATCTGTGTGATACATACAAGCATACACACAGAAAGCAGTACAGGTTCTAATATTTCCTTTGAACTGTGATGAAGATGACATTCACATTTTCTCATTTCTGCTGGAGAGCTACATATATTACTCTACGCAGAGAAGAAACTCATTTGAACTAGTCAAATAGAGGGAAATGAATCTTGCCATTTCTGCTTCCTGTTGTGCCTATTGATAGTAAGTTGTACAGCGGTTTATCCCACATGCTGCTTAGGAATTCCGCTAACGCTTGCGGTTTACATTTCCAGGACCAGGAAGGAAACCCTGGTAACATCTTTGGACCTGAAGATAAGAATGATTAATTTTTCCGAACTTATGCTGTAGTTTTGTCCTGTCACTCTGAGAAACCTTTCAAAGCTTTTGTTGAGATGATGGGTCTCTAGGTGGCAGTCATGTGAACAAGTATTTAGTTTAAGTACAACTAATCAGTGATGCTGAGATCTGTTTATCCCGCAGTTCACTAGACACAATGGGAAGATAAAGTTCATAACATGGCCCCTCCTTTAAGGCTGTCACGGTATCCTTGGAGCTGAAGTAGCACCTATGATATAAGCAGAGAAGTGTTGGGTGCAAATTAGTATGCTACTGACTATAAAGGCAGTCTGAGTTTAGAAAAAGAAATCAGACAATACAAGTTCACTCTTTAATGTTTGCAGAGGTTTTCATTTTAAACAGCAAACATTTATGGAGAAAAGGCAACTTAGGGAACAAGAATGTACATCAAATTTGGCAAGTGGTAGTGGGATATCTGTTATTATAGTCATGAATCACATACATTTTCCCCAAATGACAATGAAAGTTTACTATGTCTTCCACTACTGATTTTGTCAGCTGTCACTGGCATTTCATTGGCTCAAGTTACGTTTTCTTCTGGTAGTGGAATCTCCTCATATTATTGTTTTACAATTATGTATTTTCTATTTAGATACTTTTAGAAGGATGAATTCTAGCACAGGCTGGGGTGTTAATTAAGCAGTCTATGTTAGAGACAAAGCCATGAACCTCCAGGGGTGCACAATTCAGTCAAGTTGTCAGAGGTGAACAGAAAGCTGTAAGACAACTTAAGATGCAACAAGCAATTTAAGCCTTAAAAACAGCTTTGAGAGAGGCTGCCTTGTGATCTACTACATTGCAGGCCCTATTGATTCTGCCAGAACCCCATAGCTGGGCAAACTGGAATCCATGGGGCTCTTAGATAAAAGACCCTCTGTCTTGCTTAGTCTCCCTTCTGTACCAGGTACCCCAAAGATTCTTGAGGTGACTGCCAGTTTTCAATCTAGAAGGAAACCAGTGGAAACAAATTTCCCATTTCAGACTGCGGGGAATTAATTAACACTCTCAAAAATAAGAACTAAGGTTTGCTTACATATTACAGATAAAAATAATTACAATCCGATATTTTAAAATAAAAACCCTCTAAAATGTATTTATTCTTTTTTTTTTTTTTCAAACATCTTTATTGAAGTATAATTGCCTTACAATAGTGTGTTAGCATCTGCTTTATAACAAAGTGAATCTGTTATACATATACAATATGTACCCATTTCTCTTCCCTCTTGCATCTCCCTCCCTCCCACCCTCCCCATCCCACCCCTCTAGGTGGTCACAAAGCACCGAGCTGATCTCCCTGTGCTATGCGGCTGCTTCCCACTAGCTATCTATTTTACATTTGGTAGTGTATATATGTCCATGACACTCTCTTACCCTGTCACATCTCACCCCACCCCCTCCCCATATCCTCAAGTCCATTCTCTAGTAGGTCTGTGTCTTTATTCCCGTCTTGCCACTAGGTTCTTCATGGCCTTTTTTTTTTTTTTTCCCCCTTAGATTCCATATATATGTGTTAGCATACTGTATTTGTTTTTCTCTTTCTGACTTACTTCACTCTGTATGACAGACTCTTAACTCCATCCACCTCATTACAAATACCTCCATTTCATTTCTTTTTATGGCTGAGTAATATTCCATTGTATATATATGCCACATCTTCTTTATCCATTCATCTGTCGATGGACATTTAGGTTGCTTCCATGTCCTGGCTATTGTAAATAGAGCTGCAATGAACATTTTGGTACATGACTCTTTTTGACCTATGGTTTTCTCAGGGTATATGCCCAGTAGTGGGATTGCTGGGTCGTATGGTAGTTCTATTTGTAGTTTTTTAAGGAACCTCCATACTGTTCTCCATAGTGGCTGTATCAATTTACATTCCCACCAACAGTGCAAGAGTGTTCCCTTTCCTCCACACCCTCTCCAGCATTTATTGTTTCTAGATTTTTTGATGATGGCCATTCTGACCGGTGTGAGATGATATCTCATTGTAGTTTTGATTTGCATTTCTCTAATGATTAATGATGTTGAGCATTCTTTCATGTGTCTGTAGGCCATCTGTATATCTTCTTTGGAGAAATGTCTATTTAGATCTTCTGCCCATTTTTGGATTGGGTTGTTCGTTTTTTTGTTATTGAGCTGCATGAGCTGCTTGTAAATCTTGGAGATTAATCCTTTGTCAGTTGCTTCATTTGCAAATATTTTCTCCCATTCTGAGGGTTGTCTTTTGGTCTTGTTTATGGTTTCCTTTGCTGTGCAAAAGCTTTTCAGTTTCATTAGGTCCCATTTGTTTATTTGTGTACTTATTTCCATTTCTCTGGGAGCTGGGTCAAAAAGAATCTTGCTGTGATGTATGTCATAGAGTGTTCTGCCTATGTTTTCCTCTAAGAGTTTGATAGTGTCTGCCCTTACACTTAGGTCTTTAATCCATTTTGAGTTTATTTTTGTGCATGGTGTCAGGGAGTGTTCTAATTTCATACTTTTACATGTTCCTGTCCAATTTTCCCAGCACCACTTATTGAAGAGGCTGTCTTTTCTCCACTGTATATGCTTGCCTCCTTTATCAAAGATAAGTTGACCATATGTGTGTGGGTTTATCTCTGGGCTTTCTATCCTGTTCCATTGATCTATATTTCTGTTTTTGTGCCAATACCAAACTGTCTTGATTACTGAAGCTTTGTAATATAGTCTGAAGTCAGGGAGCCTGATTCCCCCAGCTCCATTTTTCGTTCTCAAGATTGCTTTGGCTATTCGGGGTCTTTTGTGTTTCCATACAAATTGTGAAATTTTTTGTTCTAGTTCTGTGAAAAAATGCCAGTGGTAGTTTGATAGGGATTGCATTGAATCTGTAGATTGCTTTGGGTAGTAGAGACATTTTCACAATGTTGATTCTTCCAATCCAGGAACATGGTATATCTCTCCATCTATTTGTATCATCTTTAATTTCTTTCATCAGTGTCTTATAATTTTCTGCATACAGGTCTTTTGTCTCCTTAGGTAGGTTTATTCCTAGATATTTTATTCTTTTTGTTGCAATGGTAAATGGGAGTGTTTTCTTAATTTCACTTTCAGATTTTTCGTCATTAGTGTATAGAAATGCAAGAGATTTCTGTGCATTAATTTTGTATCCTGCTACTTTACCAAATTCATTGATTAGCTCTAGGAGTTTTCTGGTAGCATCTTTAGGATTCTCTATGTATAGTATCATGTCATCTGCAAATAGTGACAGCTTTACTTCTTCTTTTCCGATTTGGATTCCTTTTATTTCTTTGTCTTCTCTGATTGCTGTGGCTAGGACTTCCAGAACTATGTTGAATAATAGTGGTGAGAGTGGGCAACCTTGTCTTGTTCCTGATCTTAGTGGAAATGGTTTCAGTTTTTCACCATTGAGGACAATGTTGGCTGTGGGTTTGTCATATATGGCCTTTATTATGTTGAGGAAAGTTCCCTCTATGCCTACTTTCTGCAGGGCTTTTATCATAAATGGGTGTTGAATTTTGTCAAAAGCTTTCTCTGCATCTATTGAGATGATCATGTGGTTTTTCTCCTTCAATTTGTTAATATGGTGTATCACATTGATTGATTTGCGTATATTGAAGAATCCTTGCACTCCTGGGATAAACCCCACTTGATCATGGTGTATGATCCTTTTAATGTGCTGTTGGATTCTGTTTGCTAGTATTTTGTTGAGGATTTTTGCATCTATGTTCATCAGTGATATTGGCCTGTAGTTTTCTTTCTTTGTGACATCTTTGTCTGGTTTTGGTATCAGGGTGATGGTGGCCTCGTAGAATGAGTTTGGGAGTGTTCCTCCCTCTGCAATATTTTGGAAGAGTTTGAGAAGGATAGGTGTTAGCTCTTCTCTAAATGTTTGATAGAATTCGCCTGTGAAGCCATCTGGTCCTGCGCTTTTGTTTGTTGGAAGGTTTTTAATCACAGTTTCAATTTCAGTGCTTGTGATTGGTCTGTTCATATTTTCTATTTCTTCCTGGTTCAGTCTCGGCAGTTTGTGCATTTCTAAGAATCTGTCCATTTCTTCCAGGTTGTCCATTTTATTGGCATATAGTTGCTTGTAGTAATCTCTCATGATCTTTTGTATTTCTGCAGTGTCAGTGGTTACTTCTCCTTTTTCATTTCTAATTCTATTGATCTGAGTCTTCTCCCTTTTTCTCTTGATGAGTCTGGCTAATGGTTTATCAATTTTGTTTATCTTCTCAAAGAACCAGCTTTTAGTTTCATTGATTTTTGCTATTGTTTCCTTCATTTCTTTTTCATTTATTTCTGACCTGATCTTTATAATTTCTTTCCTTCTGCTGGCTTTGGGGTTTTTTTGTTCTTCTTTCTCTAATTGCTTTAGGTGCAAGGTTAGGTTGTTTATTCGAGATGTTTCCTGTTTCTTGAGGTAGGCTTGTATTGCTATAAACTTCCCTCTTAGCACTGCTTTTGCTGTGTCCCATAGGTTTTGGGTCGTCGTGTCTCCATTGTCATTTGTTTCTAGGTATTTTTTGATTTCCCCTTTGATTTCTTCAGTAATCACTTCGTTATTAAGTAATGTATTGTGTAGCCTCCATGTGTTTGTATTTTTTACAGATCTTTTCCTGTAATTGATATCTAGTCTCATAGCATTGTGGTCGGAAAAGATACTTGATACGATTTCAATTTTCTTAAATTTACCAAGGCTTGATTTGTGACCCAAGATATGATCTATCCTGGAGAATGTTCCATGAGCACTTGAGAAAAATGTGTATTCTGTTGTTTTTGGGTGGAATGTCCTATAAATATCAATTAAGTCCATATTGTTTAATGTATCATTTAAAGCTTGTGTTTCCTTATTTATTTTCATTTTGGATGATCTGTCCATTGGTGAAAGTGGGGTGTTAAAGTCCCCTACTATGATTGTGTTGCTGTCAATTTCCCCTTTCATGGCTGTTAGTATTTGCCTTATGTATTGAGGTGCTCCTATGTTGGGTGCATAAATATTTACAATTGTTATACCTTCCTCTTGGATCGATCCCTTGATCATTATATAGTGTCCTTCTTTGTCTCTTGTAATAGTCTTTATTTTAAAGTCTATTTTGTCTGATATGAGAATTGCTACTCCAGCTTTCTTTTGATTTCCATTTGCATGGAATATCTTTTTCCATCCCCTCACTTTCAGTCTGTATGTGTCCCTAGGTCTGAAGTGGGTCTCTTGTAGACAGCATATGTATGGGTCTTGTTTTTGTATCCATTCAGCCAGCCTGTGTCTTTTGGTGGGAGCATTTAATCCATTTACATTCAAGGTAATTATCGATATGTATGTTCCTATTCCCATTTTCTTAAATGTATTGGGTTTGTTATTGTAGGTGTTTTCCTTCTCTTGTGTTTCTTGCCTAGAGAATTTCCTTTAGCATTTGTTGTAAAGCTGGTTTGGTGGTGCTGAACTCTCTCAGCTTTTGCTTGTCTGTAAAGGTTTTAATTTCTCCATCGAATCTGAATGAGATCCTTGCTGGGTAGAGTAATCTTGGTTGTAGGTTTTTCTCCTTCATGACTTTAAGTATATCCTGCCACTCCCTTCTGGCTTGCAGAGTTTCTGCTGAGAGATCTGATGTTAACCTTATGGGGATTCCCTTGTGTGTTATTTGTTGTTTTTCCCTTGCTGCCTTTAATATGTTTTCCTTATATTTAATTTTTGACAGTTTGATTAATATGTGTCTTGGCGTGTTCCTCCTTGGGTTTATCCTGTATGGGACTCTCTGTGCTTCCAGGACTTGATTAACTATTTCCTTTCCCATATTAGGGAAGTTTTCAACTATAATCTCTTCAAAAATTTTCTCAGTCCCTTTCTTTTTCTCTTCTTCTTCTGGTACCCCTATAATTCGAATGTTGGCACGTTTAATGTTGTCCCAGAGGTCCCTGAGACTGTCCTCAGTTCTTTTCATTCTTTTTTCTTTATCCTGCTCTGTAGTAGTTATTTCCACCATTTTATCTTCCAGGTCACTTATCCTTTCTTCTGCCTCAGTTATTCTACTATTGATCCCATCTAGAGTATTTTTAATTTCATTTATTGTGTTTTTCATCATTGCTTGGTTCCTCTTTAGTTCTTCTACATCCTTGTTAAATGTTTCTTGCATTTTGTCTATTCTATTTCCAAGATTTTGGATCATCCTTACTATCATTATTCTGAATTCTTTTTCAGGTAGACTACCTATTTCCTCTTCATTTGTTAAGTCCAGTGTGTTTTGAGCCTGCTCCTTCATCTGCTGTGTGTTTTTCTGTCGTCTCATTTTGCCTATCTTACTGTGTTTGGGGTCTCCTTTTCACAGGCTGCAGGTTCGTAGTTCCCGTTGTTTTTGGTATCTGTCCCCAGCGGCTAAGGTTGGTTCAGTGGGTTGTGTAGGCTTCCTGGTGGAGGGAACTAGTGCCTGAGTTCTGGTGGCTGAGGCTAGATCTTGTCTTTCTGGTGGGCACGTCCACGTCTGGTGGTGTATTTTGTGGTGTCTGTGGCCTTATTATGATTTTAGGCAGCCTCTCTGCTAATGGATGGGGTTGTGTTCCTGTCTAGCTAGTTGTTTGGCATAGGATGTCCAGCACTGTAGCTTGCTGGTCGTTGAGTGAAGCTGGGTCTTGATGTTGAGATGGAGATCTCTGGGAGATTTTTGCCGTTTGGTATTACGTGGAGCTGGGAGGTCTCTTGTGGACCAGTGTTCTGAAGTTGGCTCTCCCACCTCAGAGGCACGGCCCTGATGCCTGGCTGGAGCACCAAGAGCCTTTCGTCCACACGGCTCAGAGTAAAAGGGAGAAAAAATAGAAAGAAAGAAAGAAAGAGGCTATAATATAGTGAAGTAAAATAAAGCTATTGTAAAGCAAAGCTATACAGACAAAATCTCACCCAGAAGCATATACATATACACTCACAAAAAAAAGGAAAAGGGGAAAAATTAATATCTCCTGCTCCCAGAGTCCACCTCCTGAATTTGGGCTGATTCGTTGTCTATTCAGGTGTTCAGCAGATGCAGGCACATCAAGTTGTTTGTGGAGCTTTAATCCGCTGCTTCTGAGGCTGCTGGGAGAGATTTCCCCTTCTCTTCCCTGTTCGCACAGCTCCTGGGGTTCAGCTTTGGATTTGGACCCGCCTCTGCGTGTAGGTCGCCTGAGGGCGTCTGTTCCCCGCCCAGACAGGACGGGGTTAAAGGAGCAGCTGCTTCGGGGGCTCTGGCTCACTCAGGCCGGGGGGAGGGAGGGGTACGGATGTGGCAGAGGCCGGCGTGACGTTGCAGCAGCCTGAGACGCACCGTGCGTTCTCCCGGGGAAGTTGTCCCCGGATCACGGGAGCCTGGCCGTGGTGGGCTGCATCGGCTCCCGGGAGGGGCGGTGTGGAGAGTGACCTGTGCTCGCACACAGGCTTCTTGGTGGCGGCAGCAGCAGCCTTAGCGTCTTATGCCCGTCTCTGGGGTCCGCGCTGATAACTGAGGCTCACGCCCGTCTCTGGGGTCCGCGCTGATCGCCGTGGCTTGCGCCCTTCTCTGGAGTTCGCTTAGGCGGCGCTCTGAATCCCCTCTCCTTGCGTGCCACGAAACAAAGAGGCAAGAAAAAGTCTCTTGCCTCTTCGGCAGCTGCAGACTTTTTCCCGGGCTCCCTCCCGGCTAGCTGTGGTGCGCTAACCCCTTCAGGCTGTGTTCACGCCGCCAGCCCCAGTCCTCTCCCTGCGATCCGACCGCAGCCCGAGCCTCAGCTCCCAGCCCCGCCCGCCCCGGCGGGTGAGCAGACAAGCCTCTCGGGCTGGTGAGCGCCGCTCGGCGCCGAGCCTCTGTGCGGGAGTCTCTCCGTTTTTCCCTCTGCGCCCCTGTTGCTGTGGGATCCGCGCTGATCGCCACGGCTCGCGCCCTTCTCTGGAGTTCGTTTAGGCGGCGCTCTGAATCCCCTCTCCTTGCCCGCCGCGAAACAAAGAGGCAAGAAAAAGTCTCTTGCCTCTTCGGCAGCTGCAGACTTTTTCCCGGGCTCCCTCCCGGCTAGCTGTGGTGCGCTAACCCCTTCAGGCTGTGTTCACGCCGCCAGCCCCAGTCCTCTCCCTGCGATCCGACCGCAGCCCGAGCCTCAGCTCCCAGCCCCGCCCGCCCCGGCGGCTAAGCAGACAAGCCTCTCGGGCTGGTGAGTGCTGCTCGGCGCCGAGCCTCTGTGCGGGAACCTCTCCGCTTTGCCCTCCGCACCTCTGTGGCTGCGCTCTCCTCCGTGGCTCTGAAGCTTCCCCCCTCCGCCCCCCGCAGTCTCCGCCCGCGAAGGGGCTCCTAGTGCGTGGAAACCTTTCCTCCTTCACGGCTCCCTCCCACTGGTGCAGGTGCCGTCCCTATTCTTTTGTCTCTTATTTCTTTTTTCTTTTGCCCTACCCAAGTACGGGGGGAGTTTCTTGCCTTTTTGGAGGTCGGACGTTTTCTGCCAGCGTTCAGTGGGTGTTCTGTAGGAGCAGTTCCACGTGTAGGTGTATTTCTACTGTATCTGTGGGAAGGAATGTGATCTCCGCGTCTTACTCTTCCGCCATCTTCTCTCCCCCTCCAATGTATTTATTCTTGAAAGACAATTAAAACTTTGTTTTGTGTTTTAACTACATAAAATAATTTAGTCATTCATCTCTCTGTCTTTTGATAAAAAGCAATTAAACACTGATCCAGGGGGAATATTGATAAACTCCCCTACCCAAATATTTTTTCCGGCCAAAAATATCCTGATTTCAAAACAAGAAAAGATTTTCAACACGTATGATTGTGTTTAGGTTGAAATTTTTTTATCATTTAAAAACTGTTCTAAAAGTAAATAGGACTTCCCTGGTGGCGCAGTGGTTAAGAAGCCGCCTGCCAATGCAGGGCACACGGGTTCGAGCCCTGGTCCGGGAAGATCCCACATGCCACAGAGCAGCTAAGCCCGTGCGCCACAACTACTGAGCCTGCGCTCTAGCGCCTGCGAGCCACAGCTACTGAGCCCGCGTGCCACAACTACTGAAGCCCGCGTGCCTAGAGCCCGTGCTCTGCAACAAGAGAAGCCACCACAATGAGAAGCCCACGCACCGCAATAAAGAGTAGCCCCCGCTCACCACAACTAGAGAAAGCCAGTGCACAGCAACTAAGACCCAATGCAGCCAAAAATAAATAAATTAATTAATTTTAAAAACAGTAAATAGGCAAAAAATTAAATAAACCTATAGAAAAAAGGGAAAGGACATGAATAAATAGTTTGACAAAAATAAAACATAAATAGCTTCGGAACATATGAATAAATACTCAATTTCTCTTATAACTCAATATAAAAATTTAAAACAATTGTGAAATACCATTTTACCTTTCATTTTGCAAAAAGAAAAATGATAGTGCACATCACTGGCAAAAATGTGGGGAAATGAGCAATTTCAAACCATATTAATGAGAATATACATTGGTACACTCTCTTTGAAGCACAGTTTAGAAATAGCTTTCAAATTTTTAAATTCAGATATTATTTGACCTGGCAATTGCATTTGTAGGAATCTACCCTGTGGATATGACTAACATGTGTATGAAAGATATGTGTCCGTTGCTATTAGTAGTGAGTCTGGAAATATTCTAAAATGCCCATTAACAGGAAACTGATTCAATAAATCATGGTATATTCATATAAGGGATTGCCTTGCAGCCATTTTTGTAAATGAGGCATCTTCCTATATACTGACATAGAACTCTAAGGTATATTATTAAGAGAAAAAAAGAAATCTGTTGAAGAGGGTAACAGGGCACAATAATCTGCATAGAAAATATACTTAAGAACCTTTAAATAGTAGCTCCCTGTGGGACGATGTGGAATGGGAGGGATAATTATTTTCACTGTTTACCTGTTCTGCTATTTTGTATGTATATTTCCTACTTTAATTATAATACTAAAATCTAGTTAAGAATGAGTAAAGTGTACCATGCCAGCATGGATATAGTCTGAGTTCTATAGGCCTTTTAAGTTAATATACCTCTAAGAAAAGTAGGAAAAAACACTTAGCTTAAATATGCAACAAGGAAATTACGTGAGAGATGAATAGAGAGATGAGCATTCAGGATGCGCATCTATTTCAAATCCAGGCAGAGCGTTTCACAGTTACCTTTAGGCAATGTGTTTACCAGTCCCACTAGCTAAGCTCCTCACATTGGATTAAAAGAACACAATTACGGCTAAAGGATTAATAGAAACACTCCTAAAAATGTTGTGACTCTAAAAGGAAGAGGGCTGCAATTCTCTCCCGTATTGCCAAATTGTTTTTTAGGTCTGGTTTATGTAGGTGTTTTAATCATTTGCCCAGCTGCCATCAATTGCAATGTGTTTCCTTTTCTTCACTAATAATACACCTAGCTATTTGTTAACATTTTCATAACTCAGGCTTAGCGTGTGGTGGGTACTGGATTCACTTGACATTTTGCTTGAGCTGTTTAAAGGTTGGTGGTTGTTTTTCTGAAGTAGCACTAATTCGTGGGAGTTGTAACATCCCTGTGGCTTCGTGGTTTCTGCTTTCCTCCCCACTGAGGTTTCCACTGAAAGAACCAGCTGTTTATCGAGAGCTCAGGACTATACACAAAAATATTCATTGCTGGTGGACTTCTGAAGAGTCCTCTTTTAAATGAGATGCATTTTAAATGCACACAGAGGAATATATGCAGGTTGCACACCTCCCAGGTCAGTGTCCACTTGTAAATGAACTTCAGTTGGTTTTCAGTCTATAAACTGAAAATATACTGAGTCCAAATTCTGCTTTCTTTTCTGTTTTCAGTGAGGACAATAAAAGCCAGTGCATTTGGCTTTTATGCTCGAAAGTCTTCTTGTCCTATCAACTAAAAGTCGAATTGAATATTCCCAGGCCACAGAACCCCTCTCACTCTAACTGGAAGTTACACACCCAAGATGGGCGTCACGAACAGAAAATCATGTACATAGTAAATATTTTAAAACTCTTTCTGGCCACAACAGGGCCTTTTGATGTTAGGATTGTGTTCATATTTTCTCTTCCTTTTGGAATTCAATATCAGAATCAATAAGGGATCGTATCTACTTAACAGTCTTTGTCCAGAAACCTAACATACGTAATTTGGTACCAATTTTCACAAAGTAAAACCACTGTCCTTGTGAAAATCAACTAAAAACGAATATGCTGATTTTAAATAGAGTTCTGGTTCCAACCCAAACTGTGAAAAGTAAAGCAATACACTGAAAGCAAAAAAGGCTTCATTGTTAGAACACACCTTAGAAGATGTGAGACTATTTTTTTTCTCTTTTTTAAGTGGTTATTTTTAAGAGTGTGTAAGATCCATGCATAGTTTTGTGTTTGCAGTGGTATTGAATGAGAAACAGGGTGTTGGGGTGTGCAATGAGCATGGATCAAATAAACAGCATTTGTTTTTTCACAATTAGGTCCTTTGCTGGCTGTCTGAGCAAATAAGCCAAGTACTGAATGTTCTTTGGATAAATATGTCTCTCATCACAAAAAAGTAGCCAGGTAATTAATCAGCCACAAAACACAGTACTAACAGCATCAGAAAAGCTGTGTGGCCAGTGTCTCCAGTGTTCTCAATCTGCTGGTGTTTCATGAGTTCCCAAACTGAAAAGTAAAGTTAGATTAAATTAAATTAAAATAACATGAAATAAAAGCCCAAACAGGATCTGCTATGGAAAAAGCAGTTTGAGTGTATGGGCCATACAATAAGAATTGCTTATTTAAACAGAGGTAGTTTCAAAATCACTTTCTGTAGGCTTAGGAAATACCTGAATTTTACTTTTTCAGCTTTCCAATCCCTTATCTAAAATTAATTTGGTCAGTTGAGTTTTGGAATTCAGATTTTTTTTCAGACTCTATAGAGGTAACACAGTGCATCTACACATATAGTATGTAGTGACCCTCAGTGGGATCTAGGGCAGCTCCCCCTAATCAAACATATTAAGATTTCTACAACAAAAAGCAGAGATATTCACATTAAGCGAGGTAAATAGACTCCAAATAGTGTCATATCAGTTCAAGTCAGGTTTTGCCACTAAATAAATATGCTGCTAATTTTTTTAAAAAAAACTTTTGATTTTCAGAGTTTCTGTATTTGATAACTGTGGTAAGGGATAATGGAGTTGTATTAAACTGGCACTACACAGCAGGCAAGATTATGTAAAAGCCTTTTCCATTGTCACCAGAAAAACTGTGTCCCTCATCTTCTTTTTTCTTAACGTGGAAATACACAATTGGTAAAGAGCTACAGTTCAGGAAGAACACAGTGAATCAGAGGCACTGGCACCAAAAATTTAAGCACACCCCTCAAGCAGGATTCTCTCTTCTAGAAGCTGGTAAGACACATGGGGTTGGAAAACTGCATTGGCTGATTTGAACTGGGTACTGTATCTGTGAAAAAGTTAAGCCCCATGCCTCTCATTCAGTTTGTGAGCTCTCATTGATGTAATTGAACTTCAACCTTGAGGGTTAAAGTGTGGGGGACACTCAGGGAGTTTCGTTGCCATTAGTGATTGTTATCCTGGTTGCTGCTCATCTGACATTTTTAGAAACTATCAATGGTTTAGAATGGTGACAATTTTAATCACGATGTTAGACTCAATGTTTCTGATGATCTCATTGATTAAATGGAATCAGCTACATGGCAGAAACTCATTTTTTTTTTCACAGTTGAAAAATAATTTATTCAAGTATAACATGCATATATACACAAATTATAGTCATTTAGGCTGATGAATTTTCACAAATTGAACATTTTCAAGAAAACCAAAATTCCGATCATGAAACAACACTACCAGCATCCCAGAATTCCACTTTGTCTACTTCAAGTCACTGTTCCAAAAATAAAACCTACTTTCCTGTCTTCTACCAGTATATGAGTTTACCTGTGTTGTAAATATATATACACATACACACATACATATGATCAAACAATATAAACTCTTTGCTATACATTTTCTTTAGCATTTATTTAATATAAATTTATTTATCCATATTTTTGTGTATAGTTACATTGTTCTCCTTGCATAGAATTACATTGTGAGAAAATACTGCAATTTATTTCACCATTCCACTATTTTTCAGCTTACTTGTAGTTTCTGAATAGTACTACTGCGAACGTTTAGCATTTCTTTTTCATGAACATATGCATGCAGTTCTATGGATTATATGCTTAGGAATAGAATTGCTAGATTATAGGATATGCTTATGTTCAGCTACAGTAAATCTATCCATAACATTTTAAACTGCTTGCACAAATTTGTACTCCCATCAGTAGGAAAAGAGTTCTGACTATGCCGTGTCCTTACAACACTTCCTATTTTCGGACTTTTTTATTTTTGTGTAATAGTAACACATCATGGTTAAATTTGCATTTCTCAGAATAATGTTAAGTATCTTTTCATATATTTATTAGCCACTTGGATACACTTTTTTGTGGTTGTCCAAGTATTTTGCCCATTTCTTTTCCTACTGGTTTGTTAATCATTTTCCTATTGATTTACAGTACTCTATATATTCAGGACATAAGCCCTTTGTCAGATATGTGTTGCAAATATTTTGTCTCACTCTGTGGGTTACCTTTTCATCCTTTTTGGGTCATTCTTGAATGAATTAAAGCTCTTAATTTTCAAATTATCTAATCTGTTATTTTTCTTTACAATTAGCTCCCTGTTTTAGAAATCTCTGTTTACTCAAGGGTCAGAAAGATGTTTTTCTATGTTTCTTCTTAAAATGTTGCTGTTTTACTTTTTTGTTTCGAGTACATTTTAAAATTTTATCTTACTTTTTATAAAATTTTGTTTAGATTGCAATCCGTGTGGAATTGATTTTTGTATATGGCATGGAATAGGGGTCAAGATAATGTTTTCATATGAAAATTTAATCCAACAACATTTATTTTAAAGATCATTGTTTCCACTGCCCTGTAGTATTTGCTTTGTTACAAGTTACTTGATTCTGACTTGGAGCATTGTTTTCTATTTCATTGTCCTATGTGTCTTCTATTGTTGTGTCAATCCTATACTTTTTTACTAGTACAGCTTTTTAAAGAAACTCATTATTAATTGGCCAAAACTTTTAAAAAGAACTGCTGGCTTTAGAAACTGGGAACATAATAAAAGTTATATGTAGAAAAAGTCTACTTGAGGATAGGAGAAAGAAGAAGAACTCACACGTCCAGACAGTTCTGTTAAAAAAAAAAACTGCTATTTTCTCTTTGATGGTTTGAATGTATCAATTGTTGCCTTCTGATAGTGAGACTAAAATATTGGACCAGAGTGGAAAGCCCTGTTCAGAGCACAGGGTACTTTTAAGACCCAGAGGAAGTGGAAAACTTCCCAGGTAAATGTGTTTGGGAAGTCCCCACATGCCCACATGACAGAGATCAGTGAACCTTGTTAATGAAACTCACCTTCTCCCCCGACAACCTTCAGCCCTTATGTATCTGCACCTGACATGCAAAGCTATTGTTCTAAGACCTTCTTTTAGACTTTCCTGACAAACAACCATCACTTCCTGATATTCAGCCCTCTGCTTTGTTTCTGTATGAGTGTCCAACCCCTGTCTCCCCCACCCTCCTCAGCCACATCAACTTGATCTGGTTATAGAGTATTTAATATCTTCATGCTTATTTCTGCTTAAGCCAAAGTTTTAGTTCCTGTTGGTCATCAAAGTCTCCCTCATCCTTTCCAAATGTCCCATAATAAAGCAAAAGAAGCTAGACCCCAAGTAGATTCCATTACCATCTGGATCCACCTTGAAAAGAGGGAGTTGGGAGAATAGTAGAAAGAATTCTTAATGGAAAGCAGAATCTCTTGGTACAAAGCCTGGCTTTCTCCCTTGCCAGTCATCTAATCCTCAGCAAGCCACGTCACTTCTCAGACTTGAACTATCTCTCTGTTAAAATGGGAGATCATTGAATTTATTGACCACCAGGTTTTCCTTCAACTTGACAAGCTTATTAGACTTTGATTCTTCTGTTTTTGGCAGACCTGCCATCCTACCCTCATTGGCCTCTCTCACTGTGAAGTAACAAAGTAGAATTTCCTGAATCGATTCCGATCCTCCCCTATCACGTTATTATCTACTTGCTCTTCGTGCTAGCTACCAACCCTTCCTTCCTTGGCTTCTCCCCAACACTAATTAAGTGAAGACCATTTGTACATGTGCTCAACATGGAATGAGAGTAGACATGAGATTATATGTACGTTTCTCCTAAGCCAGAAACTTGAACAATACTGTTTGCTTGTTTCAGGCTTACACTTGAGGATTGGTCAAAGGAGTCATTTACCTGGCAAAACCATAACTCGATAGGAAACCTTATTCATTTAAGTGTTTTCTAAAAAACATTTCTTGCTTCTCAGCTCTTAATAGCATGATTTTGTTTCTCTGATTCTTCCTACGAAACAGAATGGTGGGCTTACCTTTAAAAAAAGAAAGGCTAAGAGAGAAAGAAACATTTGTAAAAATATATACTCTTCTCTGGTATTATCATTATAAAACTGTGTAGCAACTGACAGTTTAGTATTTGATGTTTATGATTAGTTTTCTTTTTTTTTTCTTCCTGTCTGAGCCTACCCCCTGCATTGGACTTGGAAGGAAACTAGATAAGTCAATTAAAAACAAAAACATTGATATTTTAACTATATTTTCTAGTATAACTTTCATGTCAAACATGAGATTTAAGCAAAATAGAAAGATGGTATTTATGTAAATGAGCCCCCAATGGCACTAACATCTGTGATTTTGTTAAAAAATTTTATTTGTTATAAAATATGTTACCCATGTTATAAAGAGGCAGTTGGGAGAATAGTAGAAAGAATGTTGTTTTTAAACATAATGTAACTAAGCATTTATTATACTGTTTAAGAAGAGCAGCAACTGCTGTGATATTTCAGAAATTGTATCTTTTTTAATGTAATATATGCTCATAGACTCTAAAGAGTATTTTAAAATATATGATCTCTCCAAAAGAAAATATTCAACTAAAGATAGGTAATTTTTAATATAAGTAAAGTGTTACAAGATTTTAAATTAAAGTCATCATTGGATTCTTCACAGAACAATGTACAGAAGTTTGCAAACTTCCTGTACAGAGCAGTACAATCTTTACTCGAGTGACGTGTTCAGTAACATGTTGGTAATCTTCCACATCTGCATTTAAAGTGTTTAAATACTTTACTACCCCTAAAGTATTTGTTGACCAAAAAAATGCTCCCACTCAGGGAATTTAGGAAAAGAGAGATTCCATTTGATGGATGTCCTCAAGAAAGAAGTAACTGAACACGAGGTGTAGAGAAGCCTTTAAGGCAGAAGAAGGCAAATAATCACTGTCAACTGCATTTTAACTAAAATAACACCAGATGCCATTTTTAATATCTGAATAATTAGTCTAAAATCAGCTGGTGCAGCCCTTACCAATTTAGAATCCAGGACAAAAGCAGAAATTTTAATTTGGCTGGCTTAATGTGTGGAGATAGGGCATTTGTGCTTAAGGAAAAATTACTCACAGGATTTAGTGTTTAAAATTTTGACCTTTAGAAGGTTCATTAATCACTCCAGAACTCCATTTTTCAGTCAATGAAACAGGATATTTGCCAACTACCCTACATGAGATTTGTAACGTAAATGTAAGTAAATCTTTTAGAAATATAGAGAAAAAGTATAAGTGTCAAAAACACGGTCATTTCCTTTTAATGTCTTTTTTTTTGTTCATAATAAAAGTGGTTCACACTTTTTAAAGGCAATTGAGAAAATAAATGTGATAAATATATCCCAGGGCTTTCTTATAAATGTATGTCTATTTCAGGTCTAAATGGGCCTGAGTGTTTTACCCTTTTGATGAGAGGAAATCCAGTTTTCCTCAGGACTCTTTCCTTAAAGAATTCCCTCTGGGAATCTCTGATGTGGACAGAAGGGGAGAAAGAGAGTTTTATTCTATTGCTGCCTGTACCCTCTGCTCTGGGGGCTGGCAATCTGTTTTGCTGTTTTGCTCCTAGGCCTGCCAGCGCTCAGCTGCTCACAGCCCCTTGTCTCCCTCTGTGATCTTCTTCCTCCCTTTATTCATCATTAAAAGGACAGATGCTCACCTGGAGAATCCAGGGTGCTGCAGGATTGAGGCTTGGGGGATGGTAGCTCCAAGTTTGGCAGCCTCACCCTGTGACATCACTCACGTTGAATTTCTCTCCAGAACTCCATTTTCTTTCCTTCCAGTGCAACCTCGTGGGTGGCAGCCTGGCCCATCTAACAGGAACTTGGGTCCTGTGATGGTCAGGGGGGCTGCTGCCCTGTGACAGGACTGGGAAGACGGCAGCCAGAGATTGGGGTTTCCCCTCAGCCTCCTGAGACTGGAGCCAGACTGGTGAGGGCCTGACTCTTTTCCTTTTGTTCCACAGAAAAAAAAAACACATGGCCTGCCCCTGCTGACTCTGGGGTAATAGATAGGGCTGAACCCCTTTCTGTGGATAAGGCTCAAGTCCTCTCTCACAGTAATCCCAGGCCCAAGCACTATCTGTATGACTGGAAGTTTCCGTAACAACCTAGAGGAAGGTTAAGCAGCCGCTCCCCACCCAGCACATACCCAGCTTTGCCTCCAATGTTAATCTAACGTGGTCTCACCTCTAACAAAGCAAGAGCTTTCCTTCTAACTTTCTCAGTTTCCACCTTCTATATCTGAGCTCCCAATATTAAAGTTCCTTGCAGCTTTTTCTTGGGTTATATTCTTTTCTCTCTCCTCGTTCTCTCTCTAGGTGATCTCATCCACCCTTAAGTCTTGCAAATCTATCAACTTGCTGGTGACTTCCTAATATGTAACTCTAGTCAGAGCTCTCTGCAGACCTCCAAAGTGATGGTGGTTGTGAGGAGCAGGGGTGAGTCTGGATTCTTGATCTATTTTGAAGGTAGAGACAATGGAATGTCTTGGTTGCTGTGAGAAAAGGAGAAGAGACTTTGGGCTTGAGCAAATGGTTGAGTGGCGATCCCATTAGAGTTGGGGAAGTTTGTGAGAAGAAGAGGTTTGGCAGGGAACGTCAGTAGTTTAGCGCTGAGACGTCTATCAGTCATGCAAGAGATGTTGAGAAGATAGGTCTCTATCAGGATGAAGGGTTAGAAAAGAGGTCAGGGGGCTGTCGGCATAGAATTCGTAGAATAGGACAAGGTCACCAGTAGAACAGTATAAAAATACATCAGGTATTTACACATACATAGTACATATTTGTATTACGTTTGTGCATTTTAAGTATTTTCTATTATTTATAATACTCATATAAATATGTATATAAGTATACCATAAAGGGATATGTTATTAACATTTCCAAGTCTTTTGATTGATCACGTTGTACCATTACATTTCACAATGGCTGTACAATTTACACTCCCTTCATCTGTCTACATATGCATCCATTTCCCTCTAGAATGTCATTTACTTAGGCATCACTTCCCAACAGGGTATAAAATAAGCAGGAATCGGTGAAGAGCTATATTTATCTGCAGGCTAAAAGATGGCACTTCTCCAAGATTATGAGCAGTTCAGAGACTTTATTCTCGTAAACACAAGATGAGCAAGGGGATTTTGGCTTTCAGTTGAAAAGATTGACTCCAAGGGAACTGTTCTGGTTCAAATAGCTAGCTACTGTGACAATCTGATGGCCATCAAGATGACTGATACTTCTTGAGGAGTAAAGAGGAGTATCAGTCTCCCTGATGTTGTCACGTTCCAAATGGGGTTGGGTCGTTGCAGCACCAGAAAGTGAGACAAATTTCTTTAAGAAGATGGTATTCCATTTATGAATAGATAATGGAGTTTTGTGAGCCTGTGTTTTTGCTGTTTTTACACCAGCTGTTGGTAAGGCTGTACTTATAACTGATATTGATTTAAAAAATAGATTATTGTCACCTTTGTTAGCTATTTTCCCTGCCCTTTCTCCCAGCGACCCCATTCCTTCACTTTCACCATGCCTGGGAGTTAGGTCGGTTTCCTACTAGCTTAGGAAATGAGCCAATGACTGTTAAATGATCATTCTCACCAGGACAGCATTTTCAGGCTGGGGGAAGTGGTTGAAATTTATAGTAATAGTATATCTTTAGAGGACATCTTTCTCTTAGGAGCTTGTTGTATTTTATAGGCATTCAGCTTGATTCTCCCCAGGACCCAGGAGAAACCAGTAACGGTAATGACATACACAAATACTTATAAACCTTAATGATAGATGCCCATGTTGTCTTAGGAAGGAAATGTCTACCTTGACTGTAGCCTTTCTGCTTAATGCAAAACTCTGCTGAGGGAGACTTCACTGCCCAAGCCTGACTGCCTCCCCCAAGCCCTAAATGTTGAGCTGCATCTTGGGGCTGAGCGGATTTCCCCTTCCAATACAGTGGAGGAAAAATTGTGCTCATCATTATTCTAATGTGGGAAATATCACTACAGATACTGATGACTCAAATATCACTCAGAGACTGTTGAATTCAGTTCAACAGCAATTTGTTGAGTGGCTACTATGTGCCAGGCCTTTTGTGACGGACGCGGTCCTGACCAAATACTTAGAATCTAAGGTGTGGTTTCCAGGCATGTGCCAACAAAGCAGAGCCAGGCAGGATGCATCAGAACGGACTGGGGAGGTGTTTTAACAGAGATTCCAGAATCCTGCCTCTGGACAGCCAGTAGGTCTCTGGTGAGTTCCAGGTTTCCGCCTTTTTAAAATAAAATCTATTTTGACAAAAAAAGTGATTTTCCTGAACTATCAAATCCAGGAATCATTGTTCTCATTCATTAGCTACACTGTGATAGCATTATATTTTAAACAATTTGGGAAAAGTAAGCTGCAGAAGTAGAATATTCTTGAACTGGCGTGTGACAGTGTTATTGTATGGTGATGAAAGTTGGAGTTTGGAAGCAGACCAAATCTCTCCTTTACCTCTCTAACTCTGTGATATCAGGCAACTGCTTGAGAGCTTTAGCATTTTGCTTTGGCGCACAGCTCTCTTCTGTAAAATAGAGGTAATACTTCCTTATTTTATAGGTTGTTTCGCTGATTAAATGAGGTGTTGCATGCCAAGTGTGACGCCATGCATACTCTGTTAGTGGTAGTTATCATTGTTGCTGTCATCATTGGTAAAACTCAGGAGAAAAGTCAAACCATCTGTATTCACCCCCTTCATTAGAATATCGGGCCTCTCTGTCATCAGCTCTGTAGTGACAAATATCAAAGGCACATGCATGCCCACACAGTTCATGTGCATAGTGTCCATAAGTGGAAGATACGGCCAGTCATGTGTCTCAAATAACATTCCCCGTTAGTCTTAATCTAATTTCTTTTTGTTTTAAGGAGTAAGTTAAAAGAAAACATACTTAACTTTTAAGGAGTAAGTTAAAAGAAATAAGTCTTTTTCTTATATGGGTTCCTAGGTTATTTTCCCTCCAATCAAATGTTAGCATCATTAGTTTTGAGTTCTTCTGGCGAGGGCATAGGCTCTCTTGGGTATGTTCCCAATCCATAAATATAGTCAATGTTGGAATGAAAGGACTGACCAGATCATACATTCTGTGCTAGGACTCTAGATTTTCCTCCCGAGGAAGACAGAAAAAGAGCTGGGGCACTTCCTGAAAAATCAATGGATGTCACATAGAAACTGCAGGAGAAAAATCCCTTAAGGCTTTTATGATCTGTGGCTGGCTGCCTAGCAGTTTCAGTCATCACCAGTTAAGACAAGACATGCCCCCTAGGGGAGAAAAGGAATGTAAGTTCCAGGACAAGATGAGTTGCTGAACAGAGCCCCTGCCAAGCCAGGAAGGAGAGGGTTAACAGAGCCTAGGTTAGTTAGTTACCAGTTAACATTTGTGAGGATGTTTTATAGACACAGCACGTAAAACAGGCTGGATTCCAGATGTCACAGCTGAGGTTACTAGCCTCTGGAGGGATCTACAAAGAATCCCTCTTAAGTCTACTTTCTTCAGAAGGTGGGAAGAAGAGGGAAAGAGTTGGAGAAAGCAATCGGGGGCAGCGTGGACAGGGAATACTTGCGTGCAAATAGTGAGAAAGATGCTCTTATCATTTATCAGCATGTTTCCAAACACGGTTCTACAGATGTTTGATTAAAGGTACGCAGCCGGCATTCTCTGGTGTTCCTGTTACAATTTTAGTGCTTTTTTTAATGTCTGTGGTATTGTTTCTCAAAATATTCAATACTTCATTCATTTGCTTGCTCATTCATTCATTCATTTATTTCCCAAAAACTCCTTGAGGCATTTTCTCTAAGCCTAACAAAAAGACATTAAGGTATATTTGTGCCCTTAGAGCTCACGGAGATAGAGACGCAACCAGTAATTATCTTACAAGGAGATAAGTGTGAAAGCAAATGTGTGTGCGCGGTCTGTGGGATCGTGGAGGTGGGACCGAGGGCTCTGATGGAGGACTGGGGAGAATTCAGAGGAGGTGTATTATATGTTGCTGTATCTTAAAGGAGGACTACAGTGTTTGCAGCTGCATATAAGAGAATGGACAACTCAGGTAGGGAGCAGGAGCTGCTGGGCCTGGAGACTGAAGAAACATGAAATGATGCAAGAAAAATGAAGACTATTTCGATGTAGACAGTCCACTGGGCACACTGGGTAGATGTGGCAGGGGCAGCCAATTAGGATCTTGCTGGGGAGAGTGGACTTTAGCTCATGAACATAGGGAAACATTGAATGTTGTTAGGCAGGAAAAATGGTACGCTCATTCAGTACTTTATACAGACACACCTTGTATTGTGCTATTGTGCTTTGCTTTATTGCGATTTCTTTCTTTTTTTTTTTTTTAAAGTCTTTTCTTGTCGTTTTTTTTTTAATTAATTAATTTATTTATATTTATTTTTGGCTGCGTTGGGTCTTCGTTTCTGTGCGAGGGCCTTCTCTAGTTGCAGCAAGCCGGGGCCACTCTTCATCGCGGTGCGCGGGCCTCTCACTATCGCGGCCTCTCTTGTTGCGGAGCACAGGCTCCAGACGCGCAGGCTCAGTAGTTGTGGCTCACGGGCCCAGTTGCTCTGCGGCATGTGGGATCTTCCCAGACCAGGGCTCGAACCCGTGTCCCCTGCATTGGCAGGCGGATTCTCAACCACTGCACCACCAGGGAAGCCCTCTTTTTTTTTTTTTTTAACAAATTGAAGGTTTGTGGCAACCTTGCCTAGAGCAAGTCTGTTGGAGCCATTCTTCCAACAGCGTTTGCTCACTTTTTGTCTCTGTGTCACATTTGAGTAATGCTTGCAGTATTTCAAACTTTTCATTATTATTATATTTGCTATGGTGATCGGTGATGAGTGATCTTTGATGTTACTATTGTAATTGGCTTGGGGGGGGCAGTGAGCCACGACCATATAAGATGGTGAAATTGATAGATAAATGCTGTGTGTGTTCTGACTGCTCCACCGACCGGCCATTCCCTGTCTCTCTCCCTCTCCTCGGGCCTCCCTATTCCTTGAGACACAACAATATTGAAATTACGCCACTTTGTAATCCTACAATGGCCTCTAAGCATTCAAGTGAAAGGAAGAGTCTATCAATGTGGCAGACTTCACTGTGGTCTTATTTTAAGAAGTTTCCACAGCCACCCCACCTTCAGCAATCACACCCTCCTCAGTCATCAGCCATCAGCACTGAGGCAAGACCCTCCACCAGCAAAAGGGTTAGGACTCACTGAAGGCTCAGGTGATGGCTAGCATTTTTTGGCAATGCAGTGCTTTTTAATTAAGGTATGTACATTCTTTAAAGATATAATACTATTGCACACTTAATAGACTGCATAATAGTGTAAACAAAGCTTTTATATGTACTGGGAAACCAAAAGAATTGTGCGACTTGCTTTATTGCAGTATTTGCTTTGTTGCCTTGGTCTGGAACCAAACCGACAATATCTCCAAAATATGCCTGTATATGTTCAACAGAGTAGAGAAAGGAAAAGAGATAATGGAGACAGTGGGGAAGAAGGAATTAATTTAAAGGACATGACCATTAACTAAAAACCGGCCATCCTCCAGGCATAGTGCTGGGGTGGTCCCATGAAATATTTCCTTGTAGAAACTGTACATCCACACACACAATCTGTGTTGTAGCAACGATCACTTCCAGATAAGGGAATTGAGGCTCATCAAGGTTATGTAACTCACCCCAGCTGCCAAGTTCATCAATGGCTGATATCAAGTGCAAACCCAAGGGCCTCTGAGGTGAAAGGCCATGCTCTCTCCTCTCTAAACATTGAGATGCCCCAGGAGAACGTTACTCTAGGTCAGGATTTTGCTTGGGCTTGAGGGGGTGGTGATGGGAATCTTTGGGTAACTTAAAAGAAGGCTTGAGAGAACCGAATGAAATAGAGTCTAGCTGCAACTACTGAATAAGACCTCGAGTCTTACTCTTCCTGTCACAAAAGACAAAGAAAGACAATCAGGATGAACACAGTTGGCAATCTCAGCAGCCCGCCATCAGCGGTGCACTCGGAGCACGCCCTGAACAGCACTTAGCCCTACCCCAGCCATCGTGACTGACAAGAGAAGTGCTCTGTCTTCCAAACATGCAGAACACGGACGATTTTTCCAAATGAATTATTCATTCAAAGCTTCCAACAAAAAGCACGTTGCCTTTCATTCAGTGAGGGGGCTGTGAGGAGGGGAATTAGAAGTGCGGAGGTGACAGGAAGGATGTTGACATTATTAAACAGATGGAGCTGCTGTAATAATAAGCTTTAAGGTAACAGTTGCTAAATAAAGGCAAGCCTAGTGAAATATGCAATTAAAAAAGAATAGAAATTGATTGGTGAAAACAAGTCAGGGAGCCCAAATGCAAGTTGGTTTGGTACCTAAGGAGTGAGAAGAATGTAAAGAAGAAATATGTTTTCTGCAAACAGTTGTGGTTTCTTAAAAAGTCAAGTAATTATTAGAGAGTCAGATGAATTCTTTGATGAATACTGAAATATACCTGCTAATATTATTAGGAAATTTACTAGCCACAGGAAATCACAGGCAGATGGTATTTTAAAATTGATTTTCTTCCCCCCAGAGGAGAGAGAAAATTTGGGAATTGTCTTTCAAGGATATCCTTGGGACACATAAATAAAATACAAAGAAAAACATGAATCAGAAAAATTAAGGACATAGAAGACAAAGGTCTTATTATTTGGAATTCTTTCAAATCTGTGAGAAAACTCTAAAATCCCAATTAAAATGGGTAAAGATATTAATGAGCAATTCACAAGGAGAAATCAAATGGTCAATATAATTTCACACAAAAACTATTCAAAAATCAACCATCACAAAAATTCAAAAGAGAAGAACAATTGCAGATACTCTTTATTTAGGCAGCTCAACTGGCAATCTTTAAATGATAAGGAGTCTTGGCAAGTTTGTTAAGGATATGGGCATCATCATACATTGTAGTTGGGAGTGAAATTGATATATATGTCTGGAGGCCATTTTGGTAATGGTTGTACATAAAAATTGAGAAATTTGTAAACACATACAGTCAGAGAAGTAATGGAAACAATATGCAAATGTTTGTAATTGACAGAATAGTTACCCCATGAAGACCTTTACCTGCAAGACCTACTTTAGTACTTACTGCTATGCTTCAAAGTTGGTAGCATCTTAACCCTCATTAACAGCAGAAGGAACAGGACTAACTTCTTAGACATTAGTTATTGATAATTTTGCTCAAGGTCACTCAACTAGTAAGGCATGAATGAAAAGGGATTAGAACTCAGGTCTGACCACAGAGCTTGCATTCTGTTCTTTGTGGGAGAGTAGAAGCTTTCTTAAAAAATGTCAACCAAACTGGTTTATCAGATGAATGTACAACACATTCCCTCTGCAAATCCCAGGGATGAATGTTCAGTGCATGCTATGTGCCTGTCACCAGTAGGTATCCCTCTATTGAGCCCAAATACTTCTGCTTCTCTAGCTGAGTTACATGTTTACCAACAGTCAGTTGTGTTTCTCCCTATGCATTTATCCCAGGTATAATTATCACTATCATTATGTAATTTAATTAATAGTGTATAAATTCTAGGCCCCTTATGAGTGTGAAGAGATTTTGTTTCTATGAATCCTAAGTTAATA
Organism: Balaenoptera acutorostrata; assembly: GCF_949987535.1. Classification (NCBI taxonomy): domain Eukaryota; kingdom Metazoa; phylum Chordata; class Mammalia; order Artiodactyla; family Balaenopteridae; genus Balaenoptera; species Balaenoptera acutorostrata. Next base: position 84,894,092 of record NC_080069.1, read on the forward strand.
CTTTAAACATACTTCATACACTTGAACTGCTAAACAAACAAACAAACAAAAACTTGTTGAATTAAGTTGGAGCAAGACAGTTATGAAATATTAGGAAGATTTTATTAACTCAATATTAATCATTTCATAACTAATGGCTTCATGTTTCCTTATGTTCTTACTCCACTTAAAATACTAATAAATAACTAATATTTATGGAACACTGTGGTAGGCAGAATAATGCACTCTTCTACCCCACCCCAGCCCCCAAAAAAGATGTCCGCATCCTTATCCCCAGAACCTGTGACTATGTTAGGTTACTTGACAAAGGGCAATTAAAGTTGCTAGTGTAAAATAGGGAGATTATCCTGGATTATCTGGGTGGGTCCAATGTTATCAGATTGATCCTTAAAAGTGGAAGACTGAGGTAGAAGAGGAGAGAGTCAAAAAAATGTGTGATGAAAGTTGCAAGTTCAACACAATGCATGTGAGAAGGACCCAACCTGCCATTACTGGCTTTAAAGGTGGAGCACGGGGCCACAAGCCAAGGAGTGAGGACACCCTTTAGTAGCTGGAATAAGGCAAGGAAGTCAGTTTTCCCCTGGAACCTCCAGAAAGGAACACAGCCCTGCTGACACCTCAGTTTTAGCCCAGTGAAACCTGTGTTGGACTTCAGACCTATAGTACAGTAAGATCATAAATTTGAGTTGTTTCTATGCTACTAAATTTTTGGTGATTTGTTACATTAGCAGCAAAACGCTGCTATACATGTATAGTTTAATCGTATGACCCTCTCAAATGCGCCACTTTTGATAACTGACTTTGTAATAAGATCTCAGAAAAGGGAAAAAGAGTGGAATTCAACATACCCGTAACAGTCACTACTACTGTTAAAAAGAGAGGAGGGGTTGTTGTAAAGCTCTGCTGAGGGAATTGATACAGAGCACAGTGGTTATGAGGTAGAGAGAGTCTAGAATCAGACTCCCTGTCAGAGACCGGCCTTTGCAACTCTGTACATAACTCTATAGAAAAGTCCCTGGCACCTGACTGGTACTCAGTAAATGTTAGCTATTTATGATGACATGACAGTCCATCAGAAGTGCAAGTCACTCTAGAACATGCAAAGGAAAAGTATTGTTATATTGGGTGGGCCAAACAGTTCATTCGGAAAAACCCAAATGAACTGTTTGGCCAGCCCAATAGATCTAGGTTAACTCTGCAGACCTGTCCACACTCTTCCCCTCTTTGCATCTCCTGCTTGGTCCAGTTTGGTGGGTTTGCTATACAGTCCCTGAGCCTTTTTCCTCTTCCTGGTAACTTTTCATCTCTCTGACACCTTATTTTTCTCTTCTTGCCAAGTCCTATTCATCTCTTAAGTTTTAGCTTGAGTTTCTTTTCTCTGAAATCTTCCCAGAAAACTGCTGCCTGTAGTAGTAATCTTTCCTTTAACCCTTCTAGAACTGGGCCTGCATGGTTATGGGATCAGAGTTCATGTTTCCAAGGACTGGTGTTGGAAATTCTCTCTGGAATAAATAAAAGGATGAGCTCAGAGGAGAAGGGGTGACTTGTCAGAAAGATCGGAGACTACTTACCTGAAAATTCCATAGGAATGCTGAAATCTCTGAAGTCAGGAAGGGTATCTTTAGTGTGATGAAATTTAAGGAAAGAGAAATGAGCACTGACTTTAGGCCCAGGAAGGCAGAAACAATGGGGATGGCTTTTAAAAAATTGTTGTTGTTCTGTGTTAATGAAAAGCCTGAAATGAGGTTTGTGGGGCTGTCTTCCCTACCATTATTATGACTTGAGGACAGAAGTGAAACAGTATACATGCATCATTACAGCACCTACCACGGTACTGTGCCTTACACACAGCCAACTCTCAAAGAAGACTTGTTTCAATTGTTATTCATTGGATTCTGAATGCTCTACACATTCAAATGTTCCAAGAAGGCTCAGTACACAGTGGGAATTCAGGAACTTACTTTAATAACTATAAAGTTAAAAATAAAACATAAAATATAATAAAAATATAAAGAGAATAGGAAGATAAGACACAGATGGGGAAAATATTTGCAAATGACATATCTAATAAAGTACTGTTATCTAAAATATAAAAAGAACTCTTAAAACTCAACAGTAAGGAGACCAACAACCCGATCTAAAAAATGAGCAAGACTTAGATGCCTCACCAAAGAATGTATACAGATGGCCAAGAAGCAGATGAAAAGATGCTCAACATTACATGTCTTTAGGGACTTCTGAATTAAAACAACAATGAGATACCACTACACACCCATTACAATGGCCAAAATTCAGAACACTGACAACACCAAATGTTCGCGAGGATGTGGAGCAACAGGAATGCTCTTGCTTTGCAGGTGGAAATACAAAATAGAACTTTGGCAGATGGCAGTTTCTTATAAAACAAAACATACTCTTATATACTATCCAGTAATTATGCTTCTTGGTATTCTCCCAAATGAGGTGAAAACTTATGTGCACACAAAAATCTACACATGTATGTTTATAACAGCTTTGTTCAGAATTGCCAAAACTTGGAAGTAACCAAAATGTCCTTTAGTAGGCGAATGGATAAATAGACTGTGGTGGAATAATGGAAAAAAAACAAAAATAAACAAACGGGACCTAATGAAACTTAAAAGATTTGCACAGCAAAGGAAACTATAAACAAGATGAAAAGACAACCCTCAGAATGGGAGAAAATATTTGCAAATGAATCAACGGACAAAGGATTAATCTCCAAAATATATAAACAGCTCATGCAGCTCAATGTTAAAAAAACAAACAACCCAATCAAAAAATGGGCAGAAGACCTAAACAGACTTTCTCCAAAGAAGACATACAGATGGCCAAAAGGCATGTGAAAAGCTGCTCAACATCACTAATTATTAGAGAAATGCAAATCAAAGCTACAATGAGGTATCACCTCACACCAGCTAGAATGGGCATCATCAGAAAGTCTACAAACAACAAATGCTGGAGAGGGTGTGGAGAAAAGGGAACCCTCTTGCACTGTTGGTGGGAATGTAAATTGATACAGCTGCTATGGAGAACAGTATGGAGGTTCCTTAAAAAACTAAAAATAGAATTACCATATGACCCAGCAATCCCACTACTGGGCATATACCCAGAGAAAACCATAATTCAAAAAGACACATGCGGGCTTCCCTGGTGGTGCAGTGGTTAAGAATCTGCCTGCCAACTCAGGGGCCATGGGTTCAAGCCCTGGTCCAGGAAGATCCCACCTGCCATGGAGCAACTAAGCCCGTGCACCACAACTACTGAGTCTGTGCTCTAGAGACTGTGAGCCACAACTACTGAGCCCACATGCCACAACTACTAAAGCCCATGTGCCTAGAGCCTGTGCTCTGCAACAAGAGAAGCCACTGCAATGAGAAACCCACGCACTGCAACGAAGACTAGCCCCCGCTCACCGCAACTAGAGAAAGCCCGCGCACAGCAATGAAGACCCAACGCAACCAAAAATAAAATTAATTAATTAATTAATTAAAAAATATTTTTGACAAAAAAAAGACACATGCACCCCAATGTTCATTGCAGCACCATTTACAATAGTCAGTTCATGGAAGCAACCTAAATGCCCATCGACAGACGAATGGATAAAGAAGATGTGGTACATATATACAATGGAATATTACTCAGCCATAAAAAGGAACGAAATTGGGTCATTTGTAGAGACATGGATGGACCTAGAGACTGTCATACAGAGTGAAGTAAGTCAGAAAGAGAAAAACAAATATCATATATTAACTCATATGTGGAATCCAGAAAAATGGTACAGATGAACCAGTTTGCAAGGCAGAAATAGAGACACAGATGTAGAGAACAAATGTATGGACACCAAGGGGGGGAGGGAGAGCGAGTGGTGGTGGGATGAATTGGGAGATTGGGATTGACATGTGTACACTAATATGTATAAAATGGATAACTAATAAGAACCTGCTGTATAAAAAATAAAATTCAAAAAAAGACATTGTTCTTCACAGAGAAACATTAATGAATATATTGATAATAAAATTATTAAACTCAAAAAAAAAAAGAAATCAACTGTTGTGCATCCAGACAATGGAATATTATTTGCCACTAAAAAGGAATGAGTCATAAAGCCAGGAAAAGACGTGGAGGAAACTTAAATGAATATTACTAAATGAAAGAAGCCAATCTGAAAAGGTTGCATATTGTGTGATTTCAACTATCTGACATTTCTGTGAAAGGCAAAACTAAGGAGACAGTAAAAAGGTTACTAGAAGTTAGAGGAGAGGGAAGGATGAATAGGTGGAGCACAGAGGATTTTGGGTAGTGAATCTACTCTGTGTGATACTATAAGGTAAACTCTGGGCTGTGGGTGATAATGATGTGTCAGTGTAGATTCATCAGTTGTAACAATGTACCACTCCGGTGACTGATATTGATGGTAAGGGTGACTGATATTGATGGTAAGGGAGGCTGTGTGTGGGTGCGAGCAGGGAATATACGGGAACTTCCTGTACTATTGTTCTATGAATTTAAAACTGCTCTAAAAATAACGTCTATTAATTAAATATACATAATCTTTTATTTATTTATTTATTTTTATTTAAAACAAGTCTTATTCTCTAAATATCCTATTTATACAGGGTGCCCTGGAGTACTTGGCCTTTTAATGTATAAGTAAGGAGATCACAGTTTGCCAGTTTTCTTCCTTCCTTATTGGTATTCCCCCATGCATTGGACAAGTTTTGGACCTTCAGTCTCCAAGGTCAGCTTTGCCCATCAGTGACTGAGAATTAAGTAAATAAATGAACTGAGTTTTCATACCCCATTTTTTAAAACATTCTTGTTTTGTCCTTAGTATACATTTTTAAGTCTTTACGAGGACCTATAAAATCCACTGTAATCTAACACCTGTCTACCTTTCAAGTCTCACCTCTTGCCCTTCCTCACTTTCCTTGTTTGTGCTCTAATTAAAACAGAAATTCATTCTGTTACTTGAGAATACTTTCATTTTGTTGTTTTCCCCACCAGCGCCTTCACACTTGCTGTTCTCTCTTTCTAGACTATTCTCTCTCTCGCCCATTTATCTCCCTTTGTTTTCTCAAACGTATCTGCCCTATGTATTTCTCAGGCTATTGAAAAGATTAAAAATCAAATACATAATTGTAGGCTTTCTAAAAGGAAAAAAAAAAGGGTGTTTTACATTTGTAGAGCCCTAGTTCTGGAAACCCAAGTTGCTCTGTAGGATCAGAAAAGGCATCCCTGAAGAAGTGATTGTACAACTGAAACAGGAAAGGACTACTAGGATGAATCACGTAAGAGAAAGAGAAAACCCAGGCTGGGCAGTGTGGGACAGTGATTAGAAACAGACTCTGATCATAGGGACTTAGGTCCAGCTCATAGTTCCTTATAACCACATGACCTTGACAATCAACCTCTTCAAGCCACAGTTTCCTCACCTGTAAAACTGGAAATACGATAGTCTCCTACCTGATAGGGTTTTTGTAAAGATTATGAGGGTAAACATTAAATCCGTATTAAATATAATTGGCATTATTATAGATTCCATTTTAAATATGTTGAATTTAAGTGCCAGTGGGATACCGAGTGTCCTAGGAAACAGCTGCATATGTGCTTCTGAATTTCAGGAGTGAGATCTAGGTAGACGATTTTTGATTTGGGAATTATCAACATACTCATAGAACTTGAAGTCTTGGGATGGAATGAGGTGACCTAGGCAGAATGTGAAGAATGAGAAGTTAACAGCCTTGGACTTCAACATTTACAGGGTGGGAATAAAAAAGAGAACCAGAAAAAGGGACTGAGAAAACATTAGGGAAGTTAAGGTGTATTTTATTTGAAGAAGACAGATAGTCCGTTTGGTGCAATCAGTAACGTCGTGACTCGCCTCTGCATTCCAGATCCACCACACATGTGAATAAAATTATGCTTTAGGAAAATGACAAATGATTACATATCACAGACCTCCAAGGGTTTCTGACAAAGTCAAATATCTGACTGTTACATCTATGAAAGTCAAGAGTCTCATGAAATTTTGGGTGCCCTGATATGATCAGCATGTGTCTTGAAACACAAAATTTAGTCATCTTTGTAGGACAGTACTGTTCAGGACGTCACTGGCAATAAAACTATCCAGGCTTTAAAAATAAATTTAAAATACAGAATTTTTCTTGACTACTAGTTCCTGCAGCAGTAAAATCCATACTTGGAGTTACATCGAGTTGTGGGTAGTTTAATTAAAAGCCAGCGCCCCATGAATATTACAGAGATAAGAGACCTGCAAGCCAAGGGTGAGGTGCCTTATCCAAAAATGCAAACATAACAAGTGGTAATGTTATCTTCTGGATTGGATTTTTAAATAGAGTAGCTGTAATGCCCCATAAAGCAGCGCTGTTAATTTGTAAAGTTGAGTTGTACCCCTTCTCTGCATCCCTTTGCTGGATTTTAGTTCTGGTTGAGAAAAGAGGACATGAAACTTAAAGTAAGATCTTTGCATAACAAACAGATATAATTCATAACCCGACATGCAGAAAATGGCCATCTGCTAACAAGCATCCTATGAGTGGCCTGGCCATTTGTTGAAATCTCCTGGGTGAACCTAGATTTAATCGTACATAGAAGAGCAAGGTGTTCCTGTTCTCAAAGGAAATAGCCGGTCTGCACGGACTAACACGGATGATACTGGCAATAACCCTTACAGATAATGGCCATTTGCAGAGCTCTGGGTAGGTGGGCTCGTTCACTTAAGAGGGCCATGCTGCCTTGATTTCACCTGGTTGGGATCAAAAGGGGCTTTAGCTTGAAGTGAAATGAGTGAAATGAGAAACAGAAAGCCAGGAGCTCAACCCTTTGGGACTACTAACCCTGCTTTCCTAAGCTTGCAGTGTTTTGAAAGCTGCTCTGTCTGGCCTTTGAAATTGCATTCAAATCCTTCTCTGAAAGTCCTCTGACGATAACCAATCTCGCATGGTGAGGGCAACTTGAGACTGAAAAAGGAACGTGTAACTGTGATGGGTCTATTGAATATACTAGAAGGCATCTTAAAGTGGAATAATACAATTGGTTTCAAAAGCTATACTCCCCCCCCCAAAAGTCACCAGCAAGGGTAAATTGGATGGGAATGCGTAAAAATTGAGTTCCTTGGGCTTTTTTATCCATGACTTGGTACTAGTAAATTTTCCTCAATCTTCTTTTATTTCCTGGCTTGTTCTTCTCTCATTCATGTACTAGAGTAGAATATAAACAGCTGGTTCATTTGCAATCCATTATGACATTTATAATACTGCCATCCTCATAAAGACAAGGTTTACTGTTAAGAATATGCTATTTCCAGAGTCTAACAACTTGTTATCTGACAGATTGTGTATCCGGATTTCTAATTTATAATTCATCACAATTTGGTCCACTTGAAACTGACCCCCGAAATGCAAACATGGGGCTTTTTTTCTTTGCTTTTAAGAATAACAATTGAAACACGACCAGTTACTCAAAATGAACCTGCTCCCTTTGTCTCTTTGGGGTGAAAATATTATTTTTAGCCAGTTCCTAGGTTTATATGAGCTGTACATTTTGACTCTGACACTTCCCTCCTGGTATTTACACTTTTATTCATAGACTTGGAAATTGACAAGGTACTGGAAATAGTCTTTAAAGAATTCCTGTTCTAGGAACTGTGCGCCAAAGGGGGAAATATCAGTTGCCTCCACCTTAATGGGTTTAAACCTCAGCCAGGGGAAAAAAATAAAAGTATGTCTTTTTAAGTAATACCATGTCATCTTCTTAATCATGCTGATTCTGAATAATTCAGCCTCTATGGAAGTTGCAGAGCCAGAATCTATAGCTCTGTCTCTCTGGGGGGTAAGGGGGGGGGAGTTTATTATCACTGCGCCTGACAGGAGAGCGCTCTGGCAGGTTAATTGCTGCAGCAGGACTAGCTGGGAGTTTGCTGGTTGATATATAGCAAGTAAAGGGAGGGAAAGGGATTGACTCTGCCTGTTATAGCACAAATATCTTCATGCGCCTCAGGTTGCTCAGAAAGAGATGAGAAATAAATGTTCCCTGTTCATTTTCTGTCTGCACAATACAAATAGCCTCCGGCTGAACATGGCGTCTGCAGCACAGAGACTTTAGAAAAAAAGAAGAGGAAATTTGCAAATTAACATTATTAGAAACATTCCTGCCTGAAAGTGCTGAAAATCAATTTCAATATGTTTTGCATTTTAATGAATTGCCGAAGAGATAAATCAGCTGTGTTTGAAGAAAGCTTGCCTGGCAATGATGTTTTCTTATCACATCTTGTCTTAACTGATAGCATTTAAAATGAAACCAGCGTTAATTGAAGGCATGGGAAATGTAACTGCTAGTTAATGAAGTAAATGCATGCTAGTTAGGCAGAATTAGAAATTTGCTTTAATGTACTAACTCTTTATATTGTCTTCCTGCTCTTACAGCCCCTAAAACCAAAGTAGTAATGCTCAGTATTATAAATGGTTGAAAGGCAAAGCAACGTTGTTACCGAACCCTATAGCTAAAGGCCACTGTGTTTTAATCCCCCAGTGGAAACAATGCAAATGGTACTGTTGTTTTTATTTTACAACGTAAACAACAAATTTTAACTCCCAAGCCTTCGAGGAGCCTTGAGGAAGGCAGAATCTCACACTCCTTTTCTATTAAGAAAATAAACAAAACTTTTCAATCTATCAGCTGTTTTGAACTGTTTAAAATTACCTACTGAAAGAGGAAGTGGGTTTGTTAATATTTCTGAGGTTCTAGCTTCACCAGGTCATATCCGTTAGTGCTCCCTCAGCACTTAGTATGTGCTCATTCAGATACTATTGGATGGATGGATGGATGGATGGATGGATGGATGGATGGACGCATGCATGCATAATAGCCCTACTTTGATCTCTTTGTCTCTGAACAACAAAGAAATCATCACATTTTCCGCTATGTACATATATATGTTTAACAACTATAACGTGCATTATATACTGACACTTTGAATTAGTATGTATAGAATACACATGCATTTTTTTCCTGACGTCTTCTGCAAGGATATAATCCTTGTTAGTAAGAACAATTGCATTTCACTCTCCAGTATGTCATGAGTTTTCTTTCTTCCTTTTTTCTTTTTTTTTAATTACGTAAAACAAAATTAGGAAATCTCTTTCTTGGGAAATAATTTCTTGAAAAGTAACAAATGACATCATTTGGCAAACTAAAATTAGATAGCAACAAAGAAGGCAATTTATATTATCTTATACACCTCAGAGCATTTCAAGTCTGGAGGTTGCTGAGGTGTCCCCTATTTCCTGTCAATGAAATGGAAAACCTTGCCTTATGAAATCATTTGGTCGTGCAAGACTTGCTGTCCATAATGCAAGGAGGTTTTCTTTCTTCTTAAATTTTTAATCTCATCACTAGTGTGCCAACTACGTAAACATCAGATTTTTAATTCTGAGCAATTCATAATTAAATAACTTTATGTAACAATTAAAGAGAGACATACTTCCTAATGGACAGAAAATATGGCCATTAGATATTAAGCATGGAAACATTGGAAGATTTGATACAGTGTGTCATCTTTGAATAAACTGGACCTTGCAGGTAAATTATCAGGGATAACATGGCTCTTAGTCCTTATAATTGAGATTAAGTGGGAAACAATTTTGATGCCTAACTGTTAACGTGCAATTTATGACTGCTTTTATTTGTGGGACCTTTTAAAGTCAGTTATCCCCCAAAAGCCCATTTCAAGCCAGAATATATCTTTCTGTTTTTACAAGCCTCTCTTGCGCCCTCCCCACCGTCAGCGTTATTGATCCCGCCCCCCTCCCTGCCCTGAGCAAAGAGCCGTCTGTGGAGCAAGGAGAGAGGAAGGAGCCATGTCCCGCTGCCTTGTTTCTGGTCCTTTGCTCAATGACGGGAAGCAGCTAATTGCTGAGGCCATAGAACTTGAACCATTTAGAAGGTGAATGTCAAAAACGATGATGCTGTGTACTTCAGAGGATGCACTTGTGTATCTTGATGGAGCATTCTTAGGTCTTTCTTTGCCGGTTGTTATACCACCAGCATTGGAAAAAGTAGCCACCGTTCTGCTGTGCTGGCCATCTGTTCTCCTGCTCCATTCAATAACATCTTCTGGTGCCTACTCAGTGCAAGTGACTGTACTTGGAGCTGTGGAGCACAGCTCAGTTGGTGAGGATACTATCAGGGGTATAAGCCCTGGACTTAGATCACAAGGCTTCAAGTCAAATCCCACCTCTACAGTTCACTCTTTGTTCCCTCACCAAGTATTGATATGTTCTGAGACTCAGTTTCCTTTTCCATAAAATGGATATAGTAATACGTGCTTTATAACTCTTGTAGGGTTGCTTGAGGGTTATGAGGGATAGAAATGGACATTGCTATGATATAAGATAGACACCAAGGGCAGCAGTGATATGCATTTTAATATTCATGGGTTCATGAAGAGTGGGGCTTTTAAGTTAAACTTGAAGAATCAAGAAAGGCTTTTTTTTTGTAAGATGTGATATTGAGCTGTAATGTTACTCTCTGAAGATTTATCTCATGTTTATGTAAAAATTCTCTGTGATTACAGCTTGTAGAATTAAATGCCTTTCTTTTTTTATATTTGGACAAAATTATACATAACATAGAATCAAATCTGTCTTACTATTAAGATCGGGGCTCTATTTATTAATTTGTTAACATCTTCCAACCCTGATTGTCTCATGCAGCCATGGAGGAGTCGAATATAAACCCCTCACACAACCAAATTTTATAAACATCATATATAAAACATGGAGTTACTTAATAAACATGAGGTGTTAAAGTGATGGACTCTTACAGTAAACCCAAGGGTAAAGAGCCTTTAAAAATTAATCTAATTCCTCCTGATACACTTTTCTAGAGAGATCATGACATGGTGTGTAGCCAAGCTGGCTTTGAAAAACCATCACTAGCAGCTATTTTTTTCTGATCATTTAAAATGCCAGTTGCAGATGTCAGAGGAATAATTGGCCTGAGCCTGTACTGGAAACCCTATTGCATAAAAAGCTTGGGACTTTTTCCTTTTATTGATTTCATTCAATTTAATGTAAGCGATAGTTTAAAGTAAGTACCAAAAAAATAAATAACCAAACTTTAGGCTTATCCAGCATCTTACATCTGTCTAATTAAAACAATACACATAGTATTTTTCAGACAATTTTATTGAGGCATAATTGATAGTTAAAAACTGGACATATTAAATGAATACAATTGATGAGTCTGGAGACGTGCAGATACCCATGAAACCATCATCAAGGTAATAAACATATCCATCACCTCCAAAAGTTTCCTTCTGCCCCTTTGGGGTTGTTTGTTTGCTTTTGTTTGTGTGGTAAGAACATTTAATGTGAGATCCATCCGTTTAACAAAATGTTAAGTGTACAATACTGAATTGTTAGCTATAGGCACTATGTTATACAGCAGATCTCTAGAACTTATTCATGTCCCATAAATGAAACTTTACGCCTGTTGAAAAACTCCCCATTTCCCCCTCCCACTGCCCCTGGCAACCACCATATAAGTGGTATCATGCAGTGTATATTCTTCTGTGACTGGCATATTTCACTTAGCATGATATCTTCCAGGTTCACCCATGTGACATATGGAAGGATTACCTTCTTAAGACCAAATAACCTTCCATTGTATGTATATAGTACATTTTTTTATCCTATCGTCTGTCAGTAGACATTTAGTTTGTTTCCCTGTCTTAGCTGTCGTGAATAATGCTGTGATGCACATGGATAGGATTGCAGATACAGTAGTCCCCCCTTATCTGTGGGAGATACATTCCAAGACTCCCAGTGGATGCCTGAAACCTTGGATAACATCGAACCCTGTATATACCATATATTTTTTTCTATGCATACATGCCTATGATAAGTTTTAATTTATAATTTAGGCACAGTAAGATATTAACAACAACAGTAAAATAGAACAATTATGACAATAGACTATGATAAAAGCTATGTGAATGTTATCTCTCTCAGAATATCTTATTGTACAAATGCAATGCCTTTTCCATCTTAATTAAGCACTTATCATGCACTGTGGCCTAACTTTTGCAGTTTGAGGTTCAACAGCAAAGCTAACAAATTTATTTTCCCTTCTTCACAATTTCACAGATAGAAGTTTTGTTCTTACCATAGATCTTAGCAACCTCAGCATACAGTTTTTTTTTTTTTCTTTCCTTATTAAAGCAAGAACTTTCGCCTTTTCACTTAAAGGAAGCACTTTACAGCTTTTCTTTGGCGTATTTGAATTGCCAGCATCACTAGTCGTGTGCTTTGGGGCCATTATTAAGTAAAATAAGAGTTACTTGAACACAAGCACTGCAATGCCAAGACAGTCAACCTGGTAACTGAGACGGCTACTGAGTGACGAAGGGTGGAATCCGCCGGACAAAGGGATGACTCACGTCCTGGGCTGGACAGAGCAGGTCGGTGAAAGGTTTCATCACACTGCTTAGAATTACCCGAGAGTTAAAACTTATAAATTGTTTATTTCTGGAATTTTCCATTTAATACTTTCAAACTGAGGTTGACCACGTGTAACAAACCACAGAATCAAAACCATGGATAAGGGGGTCTACTGTGTCTCTGAGATCCCGATTTCAATGCTTTTGGCTATATACCTGAAAGTGGGATTATTGGATCATATGGTAGTTCTATTTTTAATTTTTGAGAAACCTCCCTACTGTTTTCCATAGCTGCTGTGCCATTTTGCATCCCCACAAACAGTGATTAAGGGTTCCAATTTTACCACATCCTCACACCAACACTTGCTACCTTCTATTTTTTCTTAATGGCCATCTTAACAGGCATAAGGTGATATCTTATTGTGGCTTTGATTTGCATTTCTTTGATGATTAGTGATGTTGGGCACCTTTTCATATACCTATTGGCCATTTATATGCCTTCTTTGAAGAAATGTCTATTCAAGTCTTTTGTCCATTTTTAATCAGGTCATTTGTTTCATTTTGTTATTAATTTGTAGGAATTCCTTATATGTTTTGGATATTAATCCCTTATCAGATATATGGTTTGCAAATATTTTTGTTACCAAATCAGGTTCATTTTGCCCAATGCACAGCTAGTCAAAACCCTGAGACACTGGGTTTGCAGAAAAGAAGGGGTTTATTCACAAGGCAGCCAAGTGAGGAGGTGGGAGAACAAGTCTTAGATCTGCCTCCCTGAAGGCAAGGGGCTTGGGTATTTATGGGATAAAGAAGCAGGGTGATCTGAGGCAAGGGGAGTGTGGGGAGCTTGGGGAGAGGTAATTGGGAAAGGTGAGGTAATTGTCATTCTGAGCAGGTGTAACTAAGCTACGGACCTCTTCATGGGACACAGGTTTAAAAATGGAGGTGCTTTGCATGATCTGAGGGTGGACTTTTCAGCTCTCTGACATCAAAAGGTCACAAAGCAGACACTCACACATGCCCAGTTGGAGGGTTGGTGGTCCTATCCAGTCTCAACTGGCTCAGCTTGAACTAGACGTGGCTGACTCCAAGTTCCTGGAAAACACCTCGGGCAAACACCTTACTGTTTAGGCTACAAGCTGCTTGAAGGACATACAAGTTTTCCATAGCAACAATTAAAATGACCTTGATGAGTGAAGGCAGGTTGCAGGTGTAATGGATTTAACTAATGATTACACATGGTTTTATTTTGTTCCATTCCATGGGTTGCCTTTCTATTCTGTTGATGGTTTCTTTTGCTATACGGAAGATTTTTTGTTTGATGTAATCCCACTTTCCTATTTTGGCTTTTGTTGCCTGTGCTTTTGATGTCATAGTCAGGAAACCATTACCAAGATAAATATCAAGAAGCTTTTCTCCTGTGTTTTCTTTCAGGAGTTTTACAGTTTTAGGTATTACTTTTAAGTCTTTCATCAATTTTGAGTTGATTTTTGTGTATGGTGTAAGGTAAAGGTCCAATTTCATTCTTTTGCATGTGGATATCCAGTTTTCAACACCACTTGTTGAAGAGACTACCCTTTCCCATTGCATATTCTTTACACTCTTGTTGAAGATCAGTTTGACTGTATATGTGTGGGCTTATTTCTGGGCTGTCTATTCTGTTCCATTGGTCTATATGTCTGTATGCCAGTAGCATACTGTTTTAATTACTATAACTTTATAATATATTTTGAGAACAGGAAGTATAATGCCTCTAACTTTGTTCTTCTTTCTCAAGATTACTCTGGCCATTTGGGGTCTTTTGAATTTTGAATTGTTTTCTATTTCTGTAAAGAATGCCATTGGGATTTTGATGGGGATAGCATTAACTCTATAGATCACTTTGGGTAGTATGATCCCATGTTCATAGACTGGAAGACTTAATATTGTTAAAATGTCCATATAAATAGTATTTTAAACATAAAAATGAAAATATGAAGCAATACGATGCTTACTTTTAAAATGAAACAACAAAAGTTCAAGTTCATGTTGCAGTTTTAGTTTTGTTTAAGAATATCTCCAGAGTAGCTGCTTCTCTTTAGTCCCCACCCCTCCCCAATCTTCTTCCTCAAAACCATACCCTATACCTTCCTGTTGTAGCATACTTTTAAATACTTGGTTAGAGAAGGGCTGCATAATGTTTTTGTTTTTTTTTTGAATTTTTGAATTTTATTTTATTTATTTTTTTATACAGCAGGTTCTTATTAGTTATCTATTTTATACATATTAGTGTATATATGTCAATCCCAATCTCCCAATTCTGCATAATGTTTATTATTGCAATTAAAGAATGGTAAAAGAGGGAAGAAATGGCCTTTTTTAAAGAAAATAAATATTAATACAATTATTATTTCCTTGGAGTCACACTCATCTCTTTTCCCCATCTCCCTTTTACAATGCTGTTAGTGGTTTTGCTCATTTGTTTGTTTTTTTAAATAAATTTATTTATTTTTATTTATTCATTATTTTTGGCTGTGTTGGGTCTTCGTTGCTGCACGCGGGCTTTCTCTAGTTGTGGCGAGCAGGGGCTACTCTTTGTTGTGGTGCACTGTTTGATTGGTTTTTAACTTTTAGCTTAAGAGTTAAAGCTATTTCCAAAGGAAAGACCTGAAATTTTACATCTCCAGTGCAACCATGTTTTTAGCATTAGCTTCCAAAATGGGTGATGACAAAGCCTTACTAAAAAACCATGGACATAATATTAAATGGTGAGAGACATCTTTTCAGGATCCTCTGGGTGGTGGTCATTTTGCAGGAAAGCCAACAGTGAATCAACTGCAGTTGAAGATTCTGATCTCTTATAAAATGACAAAATCATTAGATTCCCCATGAGGAAAAATATTCACACACACAGAGCAATTTACTGACAACTAGTAGAAATTTTTAAAAGGATAATATGAACAAAATAAGTATCTTTTATTAGGATTAATACCTTCAGGCATGACTCCAAAATTATTTCACCCCATTTCTTCCTGTTGGCATCTGGTGTGTGGTAGTCTGAATGAGTGTCTCCAATTCTTCCATCCTCTCTGCATTCACACTCTTACTGTGATCTCATTGTGGGTGGGTTGTCCTTCCCCAATCCTTGAATTTGAGCTTGGTCACGGGACTTTCTTTGGCTCAGGGCGTGTGAGCAGAAGTGACGACGTGCCAATACTCTCTTAGGTCTTAAGAGATCCTGTTTGTCTACCTGCAGTCTTGACTTTTGACATCACTGTAAGAAGAACCAATCCTGCTTTGCTTGTGGGCCCAAGATACACAAAACACACATGTTGCAAACCTGGACCTGCAGACTTGCAGCACTGAGTACCACAGCACCACCTGTCCTGTCAATCCTTGAGAATCAATGACTAGTGTGTGAGCTACCGAGATTTTTTTTTTTTTGATTGCTTATTACACAGCATTACTGTAGCAATTGTTGACCAATAAGAGAACTCTAATTGACCAAAGCCTGTTTTGAAATGGCTATTTACAAAATGTTAGACTTAAGCTTAATATGTTGTCATTGTTTTCAGTTTTAATGTTAGATATGTATTTCTGAGCTGTATAATATTTTTAGTTGTATATAGCTGGATGATTACAGGTTTTGTCTTTTGTTCCAATTTTCATTGTTTACTAATGGGAAGAAGAAGTATGACACTCCAAGTGAAAGAGGACTTTGTTTCATTAACAATGACTGCCATAGGCATACATACTACATATGTTCATATACTTATCAAGATACTAATACTGGGTCTGATTTTTCTCTTAGATCCTCACATTCAGAGCTGCATTTCATCAGTGGTATAGGCTGGTCTTACAAACCATAGGTCAAAGGTCGAGATATTACCAGTTAATTCTGTCTTGAAACAGCATAATACAGAGCATTAGACTGGGAGTTGAAAGGTCCAGGACCCACCAGTTGTTATGCTACCAATTACCCGTTCTACTTAGGAGAAGCCTCTTAATAACTTCTTGAGCCACAGATCCCATAAGACTATAAAGTTCTACAGTTTTCTGATTCTGGACCTTTCACTTAGTTGTGTCAATTCACAGGAATGCCAGAAAATGAGATTCTGACAATAGTGTCATTAATATTATAAGTATGGGAGAAACCGAGGAGGTGTCTACAGAGACTTTTGTGGCTGCTCAAGTACCTCTTCAATAAGATTGATTTAAGAAAGGACATGTATGAAAGATAAAAAGAGAGCCATGTGACCAAAGGGAAATGATACTAATAAAGCTAAAACTCAGAAGGAGATGAAACTTATGAGAAATGATAAATTTAAAATAAGATGAGTTATGATGAGAAGGAGAAAAACAAAGACTGTATTGGCTGATTGGCTGGAGTACCTAAGACCTAGGCAAGTGTAGTCCCTACCACGGACCCTGTGCTTTTAGAGGGTCACTCTCTGGTCTGCCTCTTGGAATAAAGAGATCATGAGATTTAGGGGATACACTCACACGGGCCAGACCCCTTGTCCTTAGACCATGATCCAGGTAGGTTGGGACTCTGAAATTTCCTGCCCCAAATCCTCAAACCTGCTTTCGGTGCCAGCACAGGCCTCTTCTCTGGATTTGTCCTCACAAGGGTAGAAGGCCAACACATAGCTGTTTGCAGGGGATGGAGCATGGTTTGAACGGGCTGATGTGTGAAGGTATACAGGATAGAACCAAGGCTGGGAAGAGAAGTGAGGTGGGCCCAGGCATATAATCTGTGAAGTCACAGGGACCTGCACAGAAAAGGACCCTGCACTTAGTTTAATGCTCTGCTATTGATGTCTTGATATTCTTAATAATTTCATCTTTGGATTTGTTTTCCAAAAGTGGAGTCTAATAGGACAGTGGAGCATGCATGTAAACAGAGGAGATACGTGCAATATGCATGCTCACCACTGTTGCTTGCCACCCTATTTGCATGGCAGCATTCCTACTGCCCCATGAGCACAGAATTTCAGTGAATTCACAATGCACGGGAGCTCAGTGAGACTCAAAGCAAGTATAGGTAAGCAAGTTAGGTCTATTACTAAGGGCAGGCACGGACAGTCCTGAGAGGCCATGCTTTCTATTTGAACCAGAACTTGCTTTGAATGCAGAAAGTAAGCACTGGTGTTCTAAGAAATGTGAATGACCAAGGAACCCTATCATATTCTTTCTTATTTGTGTTACTTCTCTTTAATAGCCAACCACTTATACTGAAAGTGATGACATAGAAGGAAAGAGAAAGGGTGATCAATAGTTCCTTTCCCAGTTAGCCCTTTCTTACTCATCAGTAAGGTGAAGGTAGAGATTTTTTGTGGATGTGCATATATGAAAAAGTGAACTAAAAAAAGTTGAAATAATTTCGTGCAATGTTTCCATTGTTGTGGTAACATATATACATACATACATATGTATATACATTATATATATAATGAGCTATAAAATATGAATCATATAGTTTAGGTAATTCTGCCTACAAGTTAAATGCTCTCATATTCATATTTAAAACTGACATTGCACAATATAAAATGGTGCAACAGAAAGATTTTACAGTATAAAGATGTTTGCATTTAAAATTGGCCTTACATACTAAAAGGATATAAAATTCATGATAATAATTTAAAATTTCAATTTTTCTTTAGATAGTAAATACAAAACACCCATGACAAGTTGAGAAAGAGAGAAGAGGGACTGCAGAAGAAAGGGAAAAACTTCATAGTTTAATATCTTTAATGACATTTATTTCACACTTTGTTAATAAGGGGCCTAAACATTTCTATTTTGCACTGTGCCGTGCAAATTATGTAGCCTACCTTGGGTGGGCCGTGGGTGGGAGGTCCTTGATGGGGACTAGCTCCCACTGTATCTAAAGTGTAACCAGCCCTTCCAAGTTCTCATTAAGGTGTATCTGTCAAGGTAAGAGGATATAAAACATGCTTAACAGATTTGGGTAGATATTTAATTCTAAATATTTGGATATATAACATGTGATGCCCATATTTTCTCTTGCTCCTGGCCCTGCAATGATTATCTGTGGGCTTGCTGTTTGAAGTCAACAGGACTATGAAAATAAAAGAGAGGAGTTTTGGTTTTGCAGCACTGACATAGGCTGCTGGTTGTCTCCAACAAATCCAACTCTGGTAACGACAGAAAAAGTTAAAAAAACATACATAGATCTGAAAAATGAATGTAAGCCCCTACAGAAACTCCTGGGGAAATGGAGGTGGTTGTGACCTGGCACAGGGTGGAAAAAGGAGCCTAAGTAGGTGTAGGACTGGGAGCCCCCATGAAAAGATTGGTCAGGGCAGAACTCTGGAGTAGGGCTGCTTTAAAAAAGAAAAAAAAGCAGCAGCCGCCCAGCATAGCTTGGTTGGTAGGTAACTCCCGGGCAGTATTAAAGTCTGGCTGAAGTGTCAGTAAGCAGTCTGAGTCGTCATAACTACCTTCTACTTTTCTCCTAGATTCTGAATGTTGTATGATTGGAGGTGAAAAGCCCTTGAAGGAAAGCTATGTTCAGGAAAGTCAGACAAGGAGTTTTGCTGAAAGGTAGAGTCGCAAACTTATTTGGGGTTTGGCAGCAAATAGGTAAATTCAAACCAAGATCTTTGCTTTAGGGCCCATCCACTCCGGCAGATCCCTCTTCTTTAAGTCACTGAGAAAGTGGCATCACAAAATAGAGCCTGGGCTTTGGCCACCTCCCTGAGTACACATTAACAATCTACCCAAGTAGTAGTCATATCCAAGGCTATTTACAGGGAACCTACAAGTAGGATGACCACTTAATTTATCATCCAAATCAGGACATTTTTGATGGTGAAAGGGGAGCAATTAATAACTACCTTGGCTCTATGGGTATAAACTGGGAATGTCCCAGGCCAACCAGGATACATGGTAACCCTACACATAAGTTTTATTTGTATAAATTAGAAAAAAGTATCCTTTCTGGATGAACAAATTAGAAAAACATACTTTCTACAAGGTGGGCAAATTGTTGAAACAATTTTAAAGGCACAACATGTCTAGGCAGAAAAATTAGAAATAAGCACTCACTCTGGACCCAAGAATTAGGAAAAGGCAGCACCATATGGCTTGGCTCGACAAGTAGATGACACCTTTGGGTGAAGAAAAGTTCACTTTGATTTCTGGGAGGATCAGTCCTGTTCCAGAGCATCAACTTGGTGATGAAGCACAGGTGCATATCAGGTCCTCTCGTCCCCTTGACCAGGCATGTTTATGCAATGTTCAATTGGCATAGTCATGTATGGTGGTCCTGCTTATGACCACAGGACAATATAAGCTTCAAGTCATCTGAGGAGCACAAATACTATAAAAAAGTGTACTGAAATAATAAATTTATATTTAATTAATAATAAACAATGCCAGATTTGAAAATCAGCATGCTGAATACTTACAAAGTGATATGGGAAACTATTCATAATCTGAAGCAGGAACAACACTTATGAATACTGTGAAAGGCTCCTGGATTAAAACCATAAAGTGTTCCAAACAGGATAGGAAAGAGGAAAAACAACCACACGTTTAAATTTATAAGGAAAATTAAGGACATCACAATGAAAAATTCAAAAAGTCTAGAGAGAAAAAATAAGTAGATGAACTATAAATCAACAGGTGTCATATGGACATCAGGTTTCTTGATCACAAATGCAGGCCAGAAGATAATGGAGTAATAATTTCAAACTTTTGAAGGAAAATAAGTGTGAAACTAGAATTTTATATACTGCTAAATTATCATTTAAGATGAAACCACAATGAAGACATTCTCAGATATGCAAAGCGTCAGAAGGGTTACCATATAAAAACCTCCTTTGAAAACACTTGTTATGAAAGTATGTCATAATTAACTAACTAAATTCATTAATTCAATAATATGCTATAAAATATACAGGAGGTATGGTAACTCTCATTTTTTTTTTTTTAAATCTCAAAGATCAGATTAATGAGCATATTCATACCAATTCAGAACTAAAATTCTTAATGAGAAGGGTGGGCACATGAATAGGTAAGGGGAGCCCAGAGGAAGGAAAAATCATGTTAGCTCCATTTTTCTTTTCTGAAAAACATTATATATTGATGTTTAAAATATTCATAGGAAGAAATGACTCTAAGTGTGGGTCTTTATAAATTACATTTAACCACTAGAAGAAAAAAACTAGGATGTTTAACTCTCAAATAAAACAATCTATCCAATGAAAGGCCATATAGGAGGAGATGAAAAAGCAGAAAGAAATGAAAGTGTAAGCAATAGACAATATAAAGTTAAATAGCCAAAATAAATCCTAATATAAGATTAATTGCAGTAAATATAAATATGTTGAATTCAAATACCAGAAGACTGGATTAAAAATACAAAATTGAACATGTTGTCTACTTGATTAATTCTTAAAATAATAGGACAAAAAATTGATAATAAAAAAATTTTAAGTTTTGGTATAAAGAGTTACCAGTCAATATGAACTGTAAGAAATCAGTGTAGTGATTTAAAACTAGATAAAATAGAATTCATGATAAAATACATCATAAAACATAAAGAGATTATATATACTGGTAAAACAAAAATAGATCAAGAATATATACAATCATGAACATATAGGTACCTAAAATAGACTGTAAAATATGTTATAAAACAAGTGCTAGAAGCATAAGGTGGAACTGAAAACTAAAAAAATTAAAAATAAAAAAATTAGTATTTTACTGCAAGTTTCTTAAAGCTAGATAGATCAAGCAGAAAAAAATAAGGAAAAATAAAAGTTTGAATAATGCTATGAATAAGTTCAAACTAAGTGATTCAGAAAGAACTTAACATTAAACAACAACAACAAAACCCACACTTTTTCCAAATTATATGAGAATTTCACAAAAAGTTATTAGAAAGAAAGAATAAACATTGTTTTAAAGAAACAATAACATCATAAAATATAGTCTCCTACGATAATGTCATATGCATAATATATAGCAAAATTTCATATATATGATTATTTAAAACAAATTTAAAAATCATAGGGGGAATTCCCTGGTGGTCCAGTGGTTAGGACTCTGTGCTTCCATTGCAGGAGGCACAGGTTCGAGCCCTGGTCTGGGAACTAGGATCCCACATGGTGTGCAGTGCGGCCCTCCCCACCCCCCCAAAAAAGTCATACAATGACCCTTCAGTTAAAGAGATCAAGAAAAATGTATAAATACTTAAAACTGAAATGAAACGACAATGAAAACACTATTGCTTTAGTTTAGAGTGGGTATTTTTGCAATGCTCCCTTTAGTAAGTTATTAAACTAAAAAGCTATTGTGTGGAAAATTCAAGGTGTATGTGTGGGTATATGAATTTTTTCACTTCTCTATCATGGGACAAAAGAAAAAAAGTTGGGTTTCAATGCTGGCAAATTAGACACAGATATTTCATGGAAATATCTGTACCTTTAGGGTACTCAGAGGATGACCTTGAAAGAAGGAAGCTAAAATTGGATGGAAAAAAGTGTTAAATGTTGTTTAGAATGAGTTATATTTGATGAGCTTAAGTAAGAGCAATATTTACAAAGCCATATAAAGGCATACCTAAGAGATATTGTGGTTTTGGTTCCAGACTACCACAATAAAAAGAATATCACAATAAAGCAAGTCACAATTTTTTTGCTTTCCCAGTACATATGAGTTATGTTTTCACTATACTGTAGTCTATTAAGTGTGCATTAGCATTATGTCTGAAAAAACAATGTGCATACTTTAATTTAAAAATACTTTATTGCTAAAAAATGCTAACCATCATCCGAGTCTTCAGCAAGCCATAATCTTTTTTGCAATAGTAACATCAAAGATCACTGATCACAGATCACCATAGCAAATACAATAATAATGAAAAAGTTTGAACTATTGAGAGAATTTCCAAATTGTGACATAGGGACACAAAGTGAGCAAATGCTGTTAGAAAAAAAGTGCTGATAGACTTGCTTGACACAGGGTGGCCACAAATCTTTAATTTGTAAAAAACACAATGTCTGTGACGTGCAATAAAGTGAAGTACAGTAAAAACAAGGCATGCCCATAATCTGTATGTGTATGTGAATGTGAATGTGTTTGTGTATGTGTATATCAGACTAAAGCTTAGTTATAAAATGTCAACAGTTAGTGGAAGGGGGTTTTACACTTTCTGTTTGTTTATCCTAAAACTGGCTGAATATCAGAATCACCTGCAGAAGCAAAAAAATAAATAAAATCCAGATGCCCAAGTCCCATCTCTGAAGATTCTCATTCAATGGGTTCTGGATTTCCACTATGTTTAAAAACCTAAAGGTGATTCTGATACGATTCATAGACACAATGTAAAGCTTCTGCTTTATAGGAAATAATACCAGATTATTTTGTTGTTTTATAGTTATATTAACAGGTTGTACTATTGACGGATAAATCTGATGTCAAAATGCACTCCCCACTAGGGATAAAAAAGGAACTAGTACTCTCTACTGCCGCTTGGTGGCAGCATGCATATATTGCAAGGGCAATTATTGTAGGAATCCAAATTAATGGAACATTTTAGAATTGGAAGACTACATAGAGATCATCTAGTCAAGCTTCCAACTATTATAGTTGTGAAAACTAAGGCCCATATAAATGAAATGATTCATCTTCAAAGAGCATTAGTGAAAGAGTATGAAATAAAAAATATCTCTGAACCTTTAATTTAGTGCTATTTTTATTAATCTCAAGAAGTAGCTCAAACTTCAGTGTGATAGATTTGGGATTGAATTCTTGCTTGGATTTACTGGTCAGTAGGTTACTAAAACACTTTTAACTTCGCTTTTCACATATGTAAAATGGTGAGCCTTGATTGATATACAGTATGAGATAGCCTAGCACTGTTCTTAACACATACAAGTACTTAAAATTTTTTGGCTCTCATCCCTCTTAAACAACCTCTGTCCTCTTAACAATAAAAGTGTCTTTCAGCTAGCAAAGCACCCCAGAGCTGACAACATTCTGGCAAGAGATACAGGATTCTTTTTCTTACTGGGGGTTCTTTATACCTGATATTTGAACTGCACTTAAACACGAACATCTCTTGTTTATACTGTATTAATGGATTTGATAGATGAATTTTAAAAAGTAATATGCAGAAATTAAGCTGCCTTACTCTCAAGAAATATAATTCGATAGTGGTGGCTAGAATGATAAACAGTGTTTGGACAGGGAGTCCATATTGGATATGAACAACCTGTACTCCCATTTGTCTATTAAGAATAAATAGAATCCTTTCAAAATCTGTTTTAAAGGGCAGTTATTTTCTTCTGACTCATTTAAGTTACCTGCAAGAAAAAGACAATCTCCTGAATCCTTGTTTAAAAGGCTTTTAATATAAAGCAAATAATTTTTTGCAACATTTCCCAAACTTTTCATTATCAAATTGGCTGAGGCTTCTCAACGATGATCATTTCACAACATTTCCATTTTCACCTTCGTTAAATGAATTGGCCTAATAGATGTGCAACTGAAACAGAGCTTCACCCTCAACATCTTTTAAAGTTTGTATTCAAACAGTATGAAGAAAACAGGATCAGGGAATTCAGCCATAAAAGTGAGTGGATTACTGATACATGCTACATCATGGATGCAACTAAGTGAAAGAAATCAGGCACGAAAGGCCACATATTGTATGGTTCCATTTATACGAAATGTCCAGCAGTGGCAAATCCATAGAAACAGAAAATATTATACATTAGTGGTTGCCAGGGGTTTGGAAGAGAGGGAAATAGGGAATGACTGCTTAAAATGGGTGTAGGTTTCCTTTTGGGGTGATGAAAATGTTTTGCAACTAGGCAGTGGTGATAGTTACACAACACTGTGACAGTACTAAATTCCACTGAATGGTACAATGAATTGTAAAATGATCAAAATGGTGAATTTTATGTTATGTTCATTTTACTACAATAAAAAGGAGAAAGAATTAGGGAAAGACTTTGGGTTTGGGAAAGTAAGGCGAACTGGTCAAGAAAAAGACAGCCCTACTATTCAGTTTTCTCTCAGCTCTCCCAGTGCATTAATCCTCAGCAAAAAGTAGCCTGAACTTGTAGATGATAGTCAGTCAACACAGTCCAGGGAAAAGTAAATAAAATAAAACCCAACTATTCTGATTTAGCACATCTATGACAGGTTAACGTCCTGCTCAGCCACATGGACATTCATGAGGACGTTTCACTTTAGGTGTCCTCTACTCCAGTACTTTATACTCACAGCTCATTCACACATGTATGCAACAGCATTTCTTAATTCGATGGAATCTGCAGTGCTGGTTGTGATCAGTCTCATGAAAAGAAAAGGAAAGGAGGAAAAAGCCTCCACATTGGCTTTGTGGTCTTGGGACGAAATGGATGCAGAAGACAGCTTGATTGTCAAACTGGAAACTTTTATTTTCCTTTTCCTTTTCTTTTTGTCTTTCCTCTCAGGTCTTCTGCCCACTTCCCACCCCCTTCTTTCAAACAGGAAAGACACTAATTAGCTGTTTTATTTTGTTTTTTGGTAAAACAACTGTTGTTTTAGATTTCTTGCTGTTCTGTGAATGTTATTGTTTTTACTGCCAAATGAGCTTCAGTGGTTGATGTAGGGGGTCTCTTGGGAACTTAACTTTTTCAAGTTTAACTGTAAAAGCTTTTTTATTTGAATTGGCTTTTACTGGGTGCTTCAAAATTTGCTCTTGGCTCTCTGACGGGGGACCGAATAGCACTATGTTTCCTTTGAGGTTCCAATAAATAAAGGATTCCATGTCCTCCTGGGCACTTTTTGGTGATTTTGCTGTGTGTGCTCTCTAATAGCCAGATGCAGATTCCAGGAAAATGACATATAAATGAATATAAGTAATCTTATAGTTTTAGAATTTGCTTTGGCCATTCTACTTCTTGTAGCAGATGGCTTTAAAGAGCATTAGCTATGTATATATTACATATAATATAAATATACCAATATTAAATATTATATTGATGTATAAATGTAATATATTAATATTTATATTAATGTATAACAATTATGTATTATATTAATATATATTTTTGCATAGCATATATTATATACAAAATATATATGACTAATGTAATGTAGTTATATGTTTAATATGTTCATAATATTAATATGATATATCATATATTGATTATAAAATAATTATATCACAATATATAAATATATGATTATTATCTGATATAATACATTATATTTAATATATTGTATATAACACAATATATAATGTATTATTATAAGACAATTATATAATATAAATATAATACATATATAAAACTATATATATTTTAATTATACATTACACATACAAGTATGTATAGCTACTTATAATTTTATTTACATAGGAATCTGTTC
This sequence comes from Balaenoptera acutorostrata, assembly GCF_949987535.1. NCBI lineage: Eukaryota > Metazoa > Chordata > Mammalia > Artiodactyla > Balaenopteridae > Balaenoptera > Balaenoptera acutorostrata. The sequence goes on from NC_080069.1 coordinate 84,919,944, forward strand.
ATCATAACAACTGATGTAAAAATATGCAATATTTTAAATCAAATGGGCCATAATCTCACTACCTACACATAACTACTTTTAAAATCTTGAACCCTGTCTAAATCATGCTTACATATCTCTCAACCTGTTTTTCTACACATGCACATATACACACATTTATACATAATATATATGTATACTACCAGTTTTCGGTTCAATGTATATAAATATATGATATATATAATTATATTCCTGTGTATGTAGACAAATATAAATCAAAGGTATGTGTATATGTATGTATTTCATATGTTTATATAAATATACAAATAATGTATGTGTATATAAATGCATGACTATATACATACATACACAGAAATATACTTATTTAAACAAAAGGGACCTAAATAAACATAGTTTTCTAAGAATAAAAATAGTTACGTCTCACTGTTTCAATAACAGTTTATAGTTTTTTACTGTATGTACTTCTGTAATTGTTATGAACAATTCCCATTTGTTGAATGTTAAGCTGTTTTAGTTTTTTGCCATTATTAATGAAGCTATGAAGAATACGGTGGGCAAGATTACTTGAAAAACTCTCCTAAAAGAAAACAGTTCGGTATGCTAGGTTAAATGTAAACACCTTATTTTTAAGTGCATGGTTGATTTTTGAAGTGTGCAATAGAAATTTCCAGGACCCATGAAAGAAGGGTGGTACATGTGTGAGAGTTATAGCTATATTAAGAGTGGATTGAAGATCTTGATAGCTTAGAACAGAAGCTGGCAATCCTGTTGTTATGGAGCCAGATAGCAAATATTTTAGGCTTTGTGGACCAAAGAGGCAAAACTGAGGATATTATTTAGGTACTTAGGTAACCATTTAAAATGTTACCACTTAAAATGTGAAAATTATTCATAGCTCATAGGCCATAAAATATAGGCAGCTGTCTGGATTTGGAATACAGGCCATAGTTTAATGACACACCTGACATAGAGACTTGTTTTTTTTGTTTTTTTGTTTTTTTTAGTGTGTTTGTTTCCTCTGCCAGGCTGAGAGTTCTTTTTTTTTTTTAATTAATTAATTAATTAATTAATTAATTTATTTATTTATTTTTGTCTGTCTTGGGTCTTCGTTTCTGTGCGAGGGCTTTCTCTTGTTGCGGCAAGCGGGGGCCACTCTTCATGGCGGTGCGCGGGCCTCTCACTATCGCGGCCGCTCTTGTTGCGGAGCACAGGCTCCAGACGCGCAGGCTCAGTAGTTGTGGCTCACGGGCCCAGTTGCTCCGCGGCATGTGGGATCCTCCCAGACCAGGGCTCGAACCCATGTCCCCTGCATTGGCAGGCAGATTCTCAACCACTGCGCCACCAGGGAAGCCCCTAGAGACTTGTTTTTAAATGGCCATGACCACATGGGAGGCAGGAGATAAGACTCCATCCCTCCCTAGTAGATGGGAAGTTAGAACTAAACCTATCCCTAGCTTCACCTTTAATGAAAGGGTGTGCCAGTAGAAAAAATATCTGCTGGCAAAGGGAGGCTAAGACCAAATTCTCTTGGCCTCTGCTCTGGGTAGGAAACAAGTAGGAAATCTTGAGAATTTTGAACCCCAGGTCTGTGTTCACAGTGTTTGGGTTGCAAATTTATTTGTGGTCTTGCAAACAGAAGCTAAGAAATTAACTCAAAATGCTCCCAAATAGGTGGTATTCCAAACACAAAGCTAAACCCTTTCTGGAGAGGTAGAACTTCAATCCAGGCCTATAGCATTCCCACAGATAAAGTTTAGCTAAACCTGAGCTCATGATCTAAATTTACACAATAATGAAGAAATCAGCTACAATTGGAGAGAATCAGCAAAAACAATCAATACCAGAATTAGATTCCCAAGGCCATCCATCAGACGTTGGAATTATCAGGTGCAAGGCAGAAAATATACATAAAACTAGAACTGAAACAAGGAACAAGGATGTTTTAAAAGACTGGGTAGTATCTTTAAAAAATTTTTTAAGTACATGTCATTGATAAAGCTAAAATCTCAAAGGTTGTGTAAAACAGCAGATTAATCATGGAGAAGAGTGAAATTATGCTGTTTTTAAAAATAGGGCACATGAGATTTTCTGCCTAATTATATAAGTAGATTTATCTTAAAAAATACACATTATTTTAAAGACTTATTGGCTGTAAAATAAGTAAAGAATATTTCAAAGGGCTTCTCTTCAAAGAAAAGTGAGAAGTAGCAAAACACAGAAAGTCTAGGGGAAAAAATGTCAATATATACATTGCTATAGGGTGAACTAAGCCTTAGGCCAGCAACAATGTGGAGGAGCTGACCCTTAGATACAACTAAGGTGGAATCTTCAAAAAGGTTCAAATATTTATAACCAAAAAGATTTATTAAAATTAATAACCAAGTGTTTTAATTAACATCAGAAGAACAAAACAATAAACCTTGAGAACATAGAAAAAATAGATAATAAAGATATGAGCAAAACTTAATAAAACAGAAAAAAGTATAAAATTGAGGTGATTTAGTAATCAAAATAATATTCTTTGAAAAGATTTAAAAAACACACTTTGATTAAGAAAACCAAAAATATATGTAAATAATATACAGAAAGAATCAGGACAATGTTATAGCAGAGAGTACAAACAGAGAATATATGAAATGCCAGTAAGTTTGAACATTTATGTAAGGTGGACAATTTCCTAGCTCCTAAAGTTTACCAAAACTGACACAAGAGGAAATATATAGCTGGAGTTCTTTAACCAGTAAAGGAATTAAGTCAATAGTTTACAATCTTTCACCAAGAAAGTACCAGACCCACCCAGATCATTTGGGAGGTGAATTCTATCAAACTTCTATTAAACAGATAACATCAGTATTCATAAAGAAAAACTTCTAGAGAGTAGCAAAGGAAGAATGCTGTTTTATTCATCTTATGAAGTCTATATAATCCTAATACTGAAAAGAGATTAGGACTGTAAGGAAAAAGAAATTTACAGGTCAAATTTACTTGTAAATATAAAAGCAAAAATTTTAAACTATTATATTAGCTACCCAAGTTCACTAGAGTAAGAAAAAGCATGACCAAGTTAGGTCATCCAATGAATGAAAAGGTAGTTTAATGTCAAGAATATATATCAATAGATTTAAATCACTACATTTTATTTCTTTCATTTGTCTCTTTAAAAAATTGATAAGTACTTATATTGATCTCTCTTGTACTAGGCACTGTCCTAAGTCATTTACATATTTACTCCTTTAAACCTTCTATTATCCCTGGGGGAAGGTTCTATTTTGCTTCCATTTCTAGGGTATGACTCTAACACCCAGGAAAGTAAAGTAACATTTGCAAGTTTTTGTGGATGGTCAGTGATGGGACCCGTACAGGAACATCCAAAGTCTGTGCTTGGAAACAATGCCCCATATTGACACTCATATTACGGATGAAAGGAAAAGAACCACACACTTACAATATAGATGAAATCTCACATTACAGGTTAAAGGAAAGGAACCATGCATTTACATTATAGAGTAATACCCACATAACAGGTTAAAGGAAAAAGAAACATGTGCTTCTCTCAAAAGTTGTAAAGAAAGCATATCTATTTCTAAATATATTTCCCAATTTCTTTTGCTTGTTTTCTGATCTTTGTAGTACATTTTGCCATGTGGAAAATTTTAATTCTTATATAATTAAATGTATCCTTTTTTCTTTGTATCTTAGAAAGGTATTCCTCATGAATAATTTATTTCAAGTCTCCCAGGTTTCTGATACTTTTACAGTTTCATTATTTTTTTACTTTTAACTAGTTGCTATATCTAAAATTTATTAATGATAGCCATATTTTCCCACTTTTGTTGAATAATTTTTGCTACAGATCTAAAGTGTCAATTTTATTTTAATCTCAATTCCCTTATGCTCTTGAATCTAATCTTAAGATGCTTCCTATTCCACTGGTTGTTTTGTCTATCTGAAACAAAACACTACCTTAATTATAATGTAATTATAATATAATAAATGTAATTAGTAAACATAATACAATATATACTAAATAGCATAATATAAAATAACAAAATATAATTTACCATATAACAAGGTCAAAGGAGAACAAGACTATACAGTCATTAGAAATATCCCCCAAAGATATTTTATAAAATTCAATATTCATTTCTAATTTAAAAGAAATAGTAAAATAATAATTGATGAATGCTTCCACAATAAGAAAAAATTATATATCTAAAAGAGAAAGAGGTAAATGATAAACTTTAGTAACACTGGCAATAAATGCAGGACAAGATGAAGATGCCTGATATAATGTTAAAGAAAAACTATTATTTTTTTTGTTTTTTGTTTTTTTGTTTTTTGTTTTTTTTTTTGGCTGTGCTGCACAGCATGTGGGATCTTCATTCCCCGACCAGGGGTCGAACCTGCGCCTCCCGTATTGAAGGCGGATTCTTAACCACTGGACCACCAGGGAAGTCCCGAAAAACTATTATTTAACATTGTTTTTGCAGTACTGATGATTTCAGTGAAAAGAGAATCTCATAGAAAAGAGTATCTTGTTCTTCTTAATGTCTGTACACTTTTCCATTGCATGAACATAACAGCTTATTTAACCAGTATGTTACTGATCTGCATCTGGATTTCTAGGTTTTTATGGAATTTTATTTATGCACAATTGTTTCAAACTCTAGGATTTTCCTCTTATGTTTATATCTTTTGAAAGAAACAATATCTCCGTAGATGATTTATCTGTGCTGGCTGCTAGCGGACTATGGCTACTTCTCAGTTCTTCCCTTTACCTTCCTAGTCAATATGAAAATGGAAGGCAAGAAGGTCTTCTGCTTAGAGACTGTAAAGATAGGTCTTGGTGATAAAGTCTTGGTGTTAAAGGCTAAAAATATCAACCCAGAACAAATGTTTTTCCAGCTATAACTATGTGTGATTCCCTTGGCTTGATTCTGTAGAAGATGTAAGACAAGACTGTAGGAGCTGCCCTCAAAGTGCTTTCAGTAGGATGAGCTAAGTAAAGTATGGTGGCATATCTAATTCAAGACAAAATATAATGGCTACTTTTTCTCTCATAGCAAAACTTGGTGGAGTGAATGTAGAAGTCACTGTAGGCTTTTAATTAAAGGAACACAATAAATCTTGTATTGGAAGGTGATTATTCTGCTCTCTTTGTAGAGATGAATTGGAAATTGTCTAGAAGGAAAATTAGCTTAACCAAAGTTAAACTCATAAATAATTGAGCATTAATTAAATATTTGTGGTCTATGTTTCTCTTTGACCATAATTTCTCCCAATTTATGCAGCTCTTTGATACCTGATTAATCATTGTCAAAGATGCAATTAACAATGATTATTACTGTGTATTAGGTTTTGCCTGGGCCCTGAAGAAACTATCCTAAATTACCAGCTATGATTGTCACTTGATTTCCTCACAAAGAACAATCAGAACTCCTCGTCTTAAGTGGCTTGGAATGTGAAACTAAGAAGTCTCTTAGATATTATTAGAGGACCCTACAGAGCCCATTGGTGAAAGTCTGGAAAACATTGGGCTTCTTAAAATTGATTCTTGTAGTGCTTTGGGAAAGATCACTGAACCAAAAGGATAACGGTGTTTCTGGTTCTGTTGTTAGCCTTCTACATGGAAACATCACTGAAGCTTCTGGACTCAATTTCCTTCCTCGTGTGTGAATGTCACTGAAAATATCCAACTCCTTTCTATCCCCATATAACTTCTGAAACTAAGCAAAATGAAGACTCAAAATTCATTTCAAATAATGAAATGAATGTATAACGTAGAATGGAACTGGGAGAATACCTGGTTTAAATTCTGTAAAGTACTAAGTATACAATTCTGGATAAGTTGCTTAATCTTGCTTAGTCTAATTTAATGCCCATCTCACAGGATGTTATGATGATTAATTTAATATCTTTGTATAACGTACAATGTTATGTAATTTCTTCTTGTTGTTTTTCTTGAGTAAATTCATATCCTTAAGCAACTCACTGTAAAAAATAGTTACTTACTTGCTTAAATTACTCTTATCTTCTATTATCAGCTGAATTGTGTCCTGCTCAAATTAATATGTGGAAGTCTTAACCCCCAATACCTCGTAATATGACTGTATTTGGAGATAAGGCCCTTAAATAGGTAACTGAGGTAAAATGAGGTCAAATGGGTGGGCTCTAATCCAATATGACTGGTGTCCTTATAAAAAGAAAATATTAGGACACAGACATGTACAGAGAGAAGACCATGTGAAGACAAAAGGAAAAGATGGCATCTACAAGCCAAGAAGAGAGACCTCAGAAGAAATCAATCCTGTTGACACCTGATCTCAGATTTCTAGCCTCTAGACCTGTGAGTAAGTAAATTTCTGTTGTTTAACCTACTTAGTCTCTGGTACTTTGTCATGGCAGCTCTAGGAAACTAATACAACTTTTTATGGCCTCCTTGTCTCAAGTTGAAAGTTCAATATTTGGCATCGTAGCTAGGAAACAAAAATAACATCTACATTCCTTGTTATAGTCTTTCTTCCCCATTCTCATTGCTAGTAATTTCCATATTTGGGTCTGTTTTCTATATCTTGTAAACAGAGTGTTATGCTCATTTCTAGCCTTACTGCTAATACACAGTAAATGTGCCGATACTGAATAGATTTTGGAGAAGTGCAACATATAGTTGGTACATGTGTGTATGTGTGTGTGTGTGTATTCATATAATTTATACTTTTTCTCTATTTTCTTCCTTTGGTGTGATCTAGGATTCTCTGCTTTTGTGACTAGTACTCTTGAATACTAATCCCTCAGTTTAATTCACCAAAATTGTCAATAATAATAATAATATGGGGAAAGAGAGAGTGATAGAGGGAGAGGAACAAACAATCAGGCAAGGGCAATACTGTGAAGTATTAGGGTCTTATTAATAAGATTAGGTTAGTCTAGAGGAAATGACCGTAAATATCATCAGTGAGCCCAGTTGGTCTTTACTGACTGCTAGACACATCCCTGAGTTCTGTTCTTAGTCTCCAACTGTATGATTACTACTGTCTGGAAGTATTATTTGAACAACTAAAGTCACTTAATGGAAAAAGAATATGTCTTTAGAGAATCAACAGTAATTTTTCTATCTGATTAAAAAGCAATGTTGACTGTCTGGAAACCTCAGTCATATTTGTAAGCAGGAAAGCATTGGCTATTAAAAGTGGATGATGTAAAGAGATGAGCAGAAGCTTTGGCAATAGATATACCTGGATTTAATTCTCACTTCTACCACTTGGCAACTGGATAGCCTTAGGCAAGTTTCATACCTCCCTGAAATTCACTTAATTCAGTCTGTAAAATGGCATAATAACTTATTATAGCATCCTTTTAGGAATTTTAAATCAGTTATTGAAATGAAAGTGCACAATACATAGACAAGTATGGATTCCTCAATAGGTGTTTGACCTTTCATTTCTCCAGTATCCCACCCGCATCAAATAAAGAAAAATACTTTATAAAATTTACAAATACTTCATTGTTCTAAAGTTAAAGCAATAAAAATAAAAATAATCAAATGGCCTACTATCATACCATTAGAAGAAAAAAAATAGGTGTTCATGAGAGTTCCAAATTAGAATACAGGTTTTCATTAGGCACCTGTTTATGTATGCTATTCTGCTCTTTACAATAAATAATTAAATTTAAAAGACTTAATTCCTACTTTTAAGACTTTATATTATTAGTTTACAAATTACATATCAACCTATGCTAAATTTTATACTGACCCATGCTAATGAATTCAGTACAGAAAACCAAAAACACTGCACTCAAGCAAACTATATATATATATATACACACACACATATATATATGTGTATATATATATATAACTTACATGCATTTATATCCTACCATGTCTCATAAAGCATTGTGGTAACTCACCACAATACACACAATCAAATATAATGGCAAAAGCACTTAATATAAACAGGGCCAAGGAAACATAGACAGAAGATGAAGAAAAGATGAGGGAAATGTGAACAGGAGGAAATGTAGTTAATTGAGTTGTATGTTTTGACTTTAGGATTCTCTGTGGATAAAACAACATGTAAATAATTGGTTACAAAGCCACATTATTTGAAGGTGCCAGACTGCACATTAACAGTCTGACACCAAGGGATAGCACAGGAAAACTATTCAAAGGTAAAGATTTTAAAATCTTTGCAGTTTGCAACCTTTTAGAGCAAGTATAATGAGCTTGACACACATTTCAACATTGAACATGTTAATCACATATTCAAAGTATGTCTCAAAGTCATTGGAAATAGTTGCTGTCTCTGACCCTGATATATAAAACTGATCTGTGATGTGTAAAACTCAGGAGGTATTGATAGCCACTTTTTAGCATCTGAACAGGAAAACAAAGTTGTTTCACAGTGATAATAAAGAATGAAGTAAACGCAAAAGGATACAAAAGACAAAGCACTCAGGGAATGTATTAACAAAACAAATCAAACTAAATTCTGGTGACCTGGGGCCTATGATTGTACACACTCCATGGAAATACCCCAGCCTAAATACTGGCACAGGAGGAAGGGTACTGCGAAGCCCATCACGGTGTAATCCTTTTAAATGTCCCTTTCAAGGTTGGCTCCACTCAATACTTAGTATAGGAAATCTTCCCATCAGGCAGCAACACTGGCTGCCCAATGATTGACCAAGAAATTAACACACTAATGAATAAATGATGCTAATTTATTTCTATCCCTGAAAATGGGCAACAGCACACACTCTGTGTTAATGGGATGTCCTCTTTCCCACTTTTCTAAATAGCAAATCAGGTTTTTCCCTTCATTGCTTTATATCACGTGTGGCAGGCATGATGGGAAATGGCTATCAATGGTTCTGTTATTGATTTCTACCTTCATTTCACTGTAGCTAAAGAAGATACTTTGTATGATTCAATTTCTTAAAAATGTATTGGTACTTGTATTGTGGCCTAACATATGGCCTATCCTGGGGAATGTTCCATGTGTACTTGAGAAAAATGTGTATTCTGCTGTTGTTGAGTGGAGTGATCTATATATGGCTGTTAGATTTAGTTGGTTAACTGTGTTATTCAATCCCCCTACCTCTCTACTGAGTTTCTGTCTAGATGTGTTATCCATTATTGAAAGCAAGGTATTGATCTCCAACTATTATTTTAGAACTATGTATTTCTTCCTTCAATTCTGTCAGTGTTTGCTTCATATATTTGGGGGTTGTTTAGTACATATATGTTTATAGTTGTTAATATCTTTTTGATAGATTGAACTTGTTATCAATATATAGTGCCCTCCTTTTCCTCTTGTGACAGTTTTTTTTTTTTTTAAATTAATTAATTAATTAATTTATTTATTTATTTATTTATGTATTTATGGCTGTGTTGGGTCTTCGTTTCTGTGCGAGGGCTTTCTCTAGTTGTGGCAAGCGGGGGCCACTCTTCATCGCGGTGCGCGGGCCTCTCACTATCGCGGCCTCTCTTGTTGCGGAGCACAGGCTCCAGACGCGCAGGCTCAGTAATTGTAGCTCACGGGCCGAGTTGCTCCGCGGCATGTGGGATCTTCCCAGACCAGGGCTCGAACCCGTGTCCCCTGCATTGGCAGGCAGACTCTCAACCACCGCGCCACCAGGGAAGCCCCTTGTGACAGTTTTTGATTTAAAGTTTATTTTGTGTGATATTAGCATAGCCATCCCAGATCTTTCTTTCTTTCTTCCTTTCTTGCTTTTTCTTTCTTTCTTCCTCCCTTCCTTCCTTCCTTCCTTTCTTTTTTCTCTCTCTCTCTCTTTCTTTCTTTCTTTTCTGTTACTATTTGCCTGGGATATTTTATTCTATACTTTAACTTTCAACCAACTTGTGTCTTTTGATATCAAGTGAGTTTTTTGCAGACAACATATAATTGGATTATGGGTTTTTTAAAACTCCATTCTGCCAATGTTTATGTTTTTATTGGAGAGCTTCATCCACTTACTTTTCAAAAATTACTGATGAGGAAGAACTTAATTCTGTCAGCTTCCTGCTTGTTTTCTGTATGTCTCATGCATTTTTTGCCCCTCATTTACTCCATTACTGACTTCTGTGCTTAGTCGATTTTTTTGTAGTGAACTCTTTTGATTCCTTTTTCATTTCTTTTTGCATATAGTCTATTGATATTTTCTTTGTGGTTATCAAGAAGATTACATTTACCATTCTAAAGTTAAAACAATATAAATTGAATTGAAACCAACTTCAATAGCATACAGAAACTCTGTTCCTATACAGTTCCATTCCTCCTCTTTACATTACTGTTGTCACAAATTACACCTTTATGCATTGTGAGCCCAGTAACATTGATTTATGATTACTTTATGCATTTGTTTTTTCAATAATGTAAGAAATAAAAAGTGGAGTTACAAGCCAATAACACAATACTGGCTTTAATATTTGCCCATGTATTTATCTTTACTGGAGATTTCTATTTGTTTATACAGCTTCGAGTTGCTGTCTAGTGTCCTTTCATTTCTACATGAATGTTCAATTTGGCATTTCTTATAGGGCAGTGGTAGGAAGTTCTAACAAACTCCCTCAGCCTTTGTTCATCTGGGAATGTGTTAATTTCTCCCTAAGTTTTGAAAACAGTTTGGCCAAATATAGAATTCTTGGTGGACAATTTTTTCCTTTCAGCACTTTAAATATGTCTGGCCTCTGGCTTCCGTGGTTTCAGATAGGAAATTAGCTATGAATCTTTTTGAGGATTGCTTCTTTGTAACGAATTTCTTTTTTCTTTCTCCTTTTGGAGAAAAGATTCTTTCTTTGTCTTTTGGCTTCTGAGAGTTTGATTATACTGTTTCTTGTTGTGGGGTTCTTTGAGTTTATCTTAGTCCTGAAATCAGCCAAAGATTTACAGCAACCAAACACATACTGAACCAAGGAAGAGGCAATTTGAAAATGGCAGGAAAGCTTTGTGGCATTTTTACTTGCCCTTGCCACATCCACTCTTAGTGTAGTGATGGTCTTAAAGTGGTGGAGTCTTAATGCAATGACAGTCTTAAAATAGCAGCAGACCATGTTCCTAGTATGGGACCCTCAATCCTGGTTCAGGAGGGAGCAGAAGAGTCCCTACTCTCAGATTATTATGTGTATCCATTCTAACCTGTCTGGGAACTACCTGAAGGACTGACACAAGATGCTTATCTCTGTTTTACCTAACTTGGAACATAGTCTGGAAAAGCAGTGGTCATTGCTCAAAAAAAGTGCAAGGTGAACTAACAAAGCACAGATGGCTGGGGCAAAAGACTGTGAATTGAAATACCATAGACCACATAAGATCCAGGAGCAAAAGTTGGGGGAGATTCTTTGGGAAATTAGAACTTACAAAAAGTACACATGTGTACAGAGAAATTAAGAAAGCCACATGCATACTCAAGATAAGATGCATGCTCTGAAAACACCAGAGAAGTCTCTAAGCGTTTACCTTGGGCTGAACCCTGAACTCAGTGCAGGTCAGCTAAATGTTGAAGGAGTGATCCAACAATCTGCAAAATGGGGAGAGGTGTGTGGTTTTGAGTGTGCATGTGGATGTGCGTGTGTATATTTGTTTTTGTTTGTTTTAGGTCCAGGAATTCAAGGAAATCTCTGTCAAAACATCAGCTAAACATGAACTAAAGGAACAGAGACTTCAGTGCCTACATACGATAAGGAATACAGTCATTGCAAAAATAGTTTGGAAAGGTCCCTAAACAAACAGACTACTACAGCCTTCAACAATCAAAAGCACAGAAAACCCTGGGAAAGTGGGAGAATCTGATTTCCATAGATACCACATTATAATATTTGAATGCCAAATTTTCAACCAAAAAAAATCACAAGGCATACTAAGACATGGAAAAGTATGGCCCATTTAAGAAAACAAATTAATTGATGAAACCATCCCTAAGGAAGCCCAGACTTTTCTCCATTGCATATTCTTGCCTCCTTTGTCAGAGATTAATTGACCATAAGTGCATGGGTTTATTTCTGGGCTCTCTATTCTGTTCCAGTGATCTACATTTTGTGCCAGTACCATACTGTTTTGATTACTGTAGGTTTGTAGCACAGTCTGAAGCCAGGGAGCATGATTCCTCCAGTTCTGTTCTTCTTTCTCAAGACTGTTTTAGCTATTCAGGATCTTCTGTGTTTCCATACAAATTTTAAAATTATTTGTTCTAGGTCTGTGGGAAATGCCCTTGATGTTTTGATACAGACTGCATTGAATCCATAGATTTCCTTGGGTATGATGGTCATTTTAACAATATTAATTCTTCTAATCCGTGACCATGGTATATCTTTCCAGCTGTTTGTGTCATTTTTAATTTCTTTTATCAGTGTCATATAGTTTCCTGGGTACAGGTCTTTTACCTCCTTAGGCAGGTTTATTCTTATGTATTTTATTCTTTTTTATGTGACTGTAAATGAGATTGTTTCCTTAATTTCTCTGTCTGATAGTTCATTGTTAGTGTATAGAAATACAATAGATTTCTATATATTAATTTTGTATCCTGCAAATTTACCAAATTCATTTTTGAGCTCTAATAGTTTTTTAATGGTGTCTTTAGGATTTTCTATGTATCATGCCATCTGCAAACAGTGACAGTTTTACTTTTTCCTGTCCAATTTGGATTCCTTTTATTTACTTATTTTTTTCTTGTCTTATTGCTGTGGCTAGGACTTCCAAAACTACGTTGAATAAAAGTGGTGAGAGTGGGCATCCTTGTCTTGTTCCTGATCTTAGGGAAAATGCTTTCAGCTTTTCACCATTAAGTATGTTAGCTATGGGCTTGTCATATATGGCCTCTATTATGTTGAGGTATGTTCCCTCTATGCCCACTTTCTGGAGAGTTTTTACCATGAATGGATATTGAAGTTTTTTCAAAAGCTTTTTCTGCATCTATTGAGATGATCATATGGTTTTTAGTCTTCAATTTGTTAATGTGATGATAAGAGACATAAGACAGCTACAGAGGCTAAGTGACCTTTCCTTCCCTGACTGGGTAGGTATCCTTGTTCTGCCTTCTAATTGAGTTAGCATCTGAGTAAAGAACTGCCAAGTATCATTTAGTTCACAATACACTGCTGTGGCAATATAGAAATGAATTTGGCTAAATGATTTGGCTTTTCCAAATTATAGTAAATGAATATACTGAATGAATACTTCAACTTAATGAAATGTTCTTAAAAATATATTAATGTAGGCACTTCAGTGGAGAATTGAAAACAAAACAAAAAATTCAGGTAAAGGGTTGAAATAAAAGTACACTCAGTTGTATCCAGTTTCCTCTTGTAAAACTCTCTTTTTAATTTGAGTGGACAGTAAACTGAGAATATCTGACTTGGGGCTAAGGAAATCTAAGCCTTCTCGGCCACACTGTATTCTCTTATGTCATTTAATAAAGGCACCAGTTGGGTTGCTGAAAAAATAGTGGGAAAAATCAATCCCTCCGATCCAAAGGGCTGCTCTTGAAAATATGTGGATTGTTGTAGTTATTTTGCTCTTCTGGCCTCAAAAGGTCTAATCTTAACCTTAGCCCCTCAGGGAGAGAGACTTTTTAAACCAATTCCCATATTACTCATTATATGACTGTTGAAAAAGAGCAACCCAGCTCTTTTCCTGTGCTTTCAACCAGTTATCTTATTCAAAAATCTGTTTGGATTGTTATACCTTAATCTTGCCCGGCAAGGGACTTACGGGAAGGTTCTTATTGTTTGAAAGTTTGGTGCCAGTATCTGCAAAGAAAGAAAAAAGTAAAGAAGGAAAGATGTGTTTATCAAACATCCCAATAGTGAAGGTGTGTGAAAGCAACTTTTGAAAAAGTTAATCTGTCAGAGTTTAGCCTTATTATTACATTTTATTTTATTCATTGAAAATAAATAATCATCAATGAATCCTTTCTAGATTTTCTAGTTTCCCAAAGTTCCCTGTATTCACATTCTAAGAGGAAAAATGGTATTTTAAGTCACTGCTCTCCACCTTATATTATTTATAATCACTTCTCATCACCTCTTCCCTCAAAGAAACGTGATCCTGAGAAGTGTCCTTTGTTTGTCTTTGTGGAATAAGTGATGGGGATGCATCCTGGAGACCTGTGAGGTGTTTAAATTGTGGCATAATGAAACTAGGATGGAGAGATCTGGAAAGATCTGGAAAGATGGCTGGTAGAGTGTGGCCGGATGTGGGAGAAGAGAGATGTGCAGAGAGAGGGAGAGGAAATTTGCAGAGGGAGAAAATTAAACAAACAATTAAATAAGTTTTGTTGTGTGGTGTGGGATGCAAGCCTTTCTCTCCCCCTTTCCTTCACAATCTCTTTGTTAAAGACTGTGTTATTCATTAGTGTTACTAAGATAGGATTTGCCATTTTGTTTGGATACTGAGAATGGACCCATGGAAACAGTTACATTTGGGTTATCTATGACTATCTTTAATGAAGAGCATAAACATTGGCCACACTATCTATGCACATGCTATCACCATGCCTTTTTTGTTCCCTATTCATATATCTAAGTCCTCTTCTTTCTTTAAGGTCAACCTCAAATCTCATCTCAAATGTACATTTATTGATATATTCAACCCCTAATGAACTGTCCCTTCTTTGTCCTCCTTAGGCTCTGATTATTTATAAAAACTCATTTTTGAACTTAGAAACTATCCAATATGATATATTAGTTATTTCATCAGCATATGTTATATCTTCAACACAATTATAAGCTTTTGTGGGGCTGGGATCATACATTCTGTAATTTTTCTCCGTACTTACACTTACTTTGATAAAAAGCACATTCATTCATCTAAGCATCATTTATTGAGTGTTAATTAAATATCTCAACTCAATAAATATTGTTTGAATGAATGCATGCATGAATGAGGGAGTATGCAATAGGTAGCCTAGTGTACCACCCAATATGAAAAAAACAAAAACATAAACACAAAAGCAAGCCAAAAAGTGGACCACGACCTTCTGTAAAATATCCTGCTTTTTGTTGGATGATGCCATGAAAATCGAGATGCTCTTGAAAGGTCTTAACAACTGACCAAGAATAGTAAACAATTGAAATTCTCTCAGGCTTATTCAACCCTATCACTAGACACATTTATACCTCTCAGGAATGTTACTAAAAGAAGAGATTAATAAAGCTTTTATAGATGAGTTGATAAATCTCTAAATATTTAAATCTTCATTTCCTCCTAGGTTTTCTTTATTTTAGGGTTCCAAAAGATTTAAATAAACTACAGGATAATTAAAAATTAGACATTATCTTTCTTACCTTCACTTTTTTTATGGTAAACACCTTTTTATTTTCTCCATAGTGCTGCCCAGTTTCCACCAGTACAGTTCTTAAGTGAATTTTGCTCTGGATGGTGGGATATATAAGATGTAAATGAATTGTTTGTATATGTTTTAGAATTCTTCAAAATGGCCTGGCCATGGAAATGCATTGAATATTATTTAAATAACTAAAGTAACTTCCTCAGAATTATTATTCTATTCTGGTTAGGATACTATCTGCTCTGGTTTGTTAAAATTTCCCTTTAGAGTGGTTTTAATTTTGTCTCTGATGGGGTCCTAGGATTTATTGCCATACCCATCCTGCACCTGTTTTTCTTTGAATTACTCACCTTGCAGTTTCTGATTCATACAGGGCCTTACAGGTTAGTGACAACCTGGCCATCACAACTCTGGGAAGGACAGGCCTACTTTTCAGAGGTGTTGATGTTTTCTCTACCTGAAGGTTTTAAAGAGCTATCAATCTTCCTAACCACCTCTTTTGGCCCTTTTAATGGACTAAGCAGTTCCTCACGAAATTTCTGTAGGATATCTGTACCAACTTCTCAATATTGTTCCGTCCTGAGTCTAAATTCCTGGCCTCAAGGTAATGTTAGATTTCTAGCTCCAGCCCCTATTTACATAAGGCCTATACTAAGGAACAGAACCCATAGACATCAGTCTGCTCTTATTTCTCTGGATTTAATTTCTCTGTTACTTTCTGAAACATGCAGGTGTTCCTTTCTTTCTTTTTGTTTTTTTTTTTTTTAATTATTTATTTATTTATTTTTGGCTGTGTTGGGTCTTAGTTTCTGTGCGAGGGCTTTCTCTAGTTGTGGCAAGCGGGGGCCACTTTTCATCGCGGTGCGCGGGCCTCTCACTATCGCGGCCTCTCTTGTTGTGGAGCACAGGCTCCAGACGCGCAGGCTCAGTAACTGTGGCTCACAGGCCTAGTTGCTCCGCAGCATGTGGGATCTTCCCAGACCAGGGCTCGAACCCGTGTCCCCTGCATTGGCAGGCAGATTCTCAACCACTGCGCCACCAGGGAAGCCCCCTTTCTTTCTTTTAATCTCAGCTACGAGCTTTTAACTTTTTCAAAATTCACCCAGAATTTACATGTGTCTCCAGTAAGAGTACATTAAATTGAGCTTAGTCTGCTATTCTACTGGCATATTTGAGATCCAAATAATTTGCTACTTACTGTATTCAATTACCTGTATATTTCAGGCATCTAAAACTCACAATGTTCCAAATTTCCCTCCTTATTGTTAGTAATTTTCTTGGGAATCTGGATGACATTAAATGGAATAAAGTTAGTGAGTGGCCCAGGAATGCCTGAACGTTTGTCAGAGTGGCCAGGGAAAGTTTAAGCAAGGAAGAAAGCCAAGTGAAAAACAGAATCACATTATTATGGCTGAGTTTACTCCCAAGATTCCATGCAGAGCTCTCTGTAAAGCTGGGTTGGGTTATAACTTATGCCAGAGCTCTAAGTGGGGCTGACACCATCTCATGCCAAGCTCTCAATTCTGGGCTAACGTCATCTCTGGTCCACTGTATGGAGTAGAACTTTGGAGGAATGGCCAATGTGTTCCAGGGTGTATGAAGAGGGAAATTGTGAACATGACTTTCTAAATTGTGGAAGAACTACCCACTGTAAATGTACTTTGAACTATGTTGTTTAATTTGACCAATCAGATCAATGACTTTCCCCTTGAATGAAATGCTGCTATGTATATGAGAAGAAGAACAAAGCTGGTACAAGGAGATGGAGATACTGGGAGTTTTATTTTCCCACCAATTATCTTTTCCTCTGACCATGACCTTCCCTTTGAGTCTCCTAGACCTTGGGGATGACCCCAACCCCTTGGGTTGGGTGATGGCAACCCCATCTTCACTAGAACCTCTAAAGTTAACTTTGATTTTTCCCATTCTTTCTATCCGTCCCATGTATGCAGTCAGACATTTGATCTTGGACTTTTACTGACAAAATATGCTTGAATATAACCATTTCTTTTCACTCCCATTGCTACTGCTATTGTCACTGCCTTAACTAGGGCTTTAAGTTCTATATATAAAAATATAAATATCTATATATAAATAAAATATACAAATAAATAAAATATAATATTAATTCTGATGATTTTAAAGTCTTTTCCTGATAAAGACTTTTCCTGATAAAGATACACAATATCTTATATATTTTTGTAGTATCTGTTCTTTTCTTAGAATTTTAGTCATATGATTCTATCTCTTGGTACGTCTAGAAATTTTTGATTGAATGCTGGCTATTTTATTTGGCTGTTTTTGTTTTTCTCAGTGGAAATGTTGTTTTGCTTCAAAATATTTTATTCTACGTGGAAGTAGCAAATCTTCAAATTACAATTTTTTAAATGCTGTCAATATCAATACTATAGGTATCACAAAATCTAGAAAAATGACATTTAAAAATTAACTACTGCCAGATGTATCTCTATAACACTTTTTCCCCACTCTTTTAGCTATATATTCTTCAATTGCCTCCTCATATGACAGTTTATGTATTTTAGAAATAAAAATTTAAGAAATAAACTTTGTAGTTTATAGACATAGATTTCTTTTAACATGGTTGATTAGAATTTGCTTTTAGTTATTAATAGTTTAGAAAAGTTTATTTCCGCTTCACAATTTATTATTGATAATGTCACATTAATTTTCATTGTTAAATTTGAGAAAATCTCTATGGATTACTTCTTCCTAAATATTTACTATTATAAATGCATTACTGATTTCAGTACTGCTATAGGTTTGTGCATTACAGTAATTCTGATAAAATACTCTTTCACACCATTCCATTACACACACACACACACCCACACACACACACACACTCTGTTATTGATGGAGTATATTCTTGACAGAAGAAAATTTCTGTTTTGACTAATCATTGATGAGAACTGAATCTTTGACTTACCTTTCACATGCCTGATGATTGAAATAATTTTCCACAGAATAGCTTCTGGCTTTATACTCTTCAGTTCTTTTTTTCTTCTTCAAACGCACATGCTTTGAGAGCTGTGAAGTGCAGGACGTGGCTATATTGTAAGGTGGTTTTTCTCCTTATGCTTCTGTGTCTTGTGCTAGTTAAGTCAGTAGAGTAGTCAGTAAGAGTACTGGAAGTTATTCCTGTAATGGGATAGTATTATAGTCAGTTACATATGGTGGTGTCTGAAAATCACATAATAGCCTCACCTAAAACATCTCCTTAGCCAGATTTCAAAAAAGCCTGTGGCCATTCCAATATGATCCAACATAGCGGAATATGATAGAGGGAAAATTGGCAAAGAAAGAGACGCTGGTCTTACCTGATTGAAGTTAAAATATCTCACTTTTGACAATTTTGAAAAAGCATATAATTACATGAACTAATTTCTAGGGTTCTTCCTAGGACCTAAAAAGGAACCCAAAGAGTTGTGGAACAACAATAGAAGCTACTGTAATGAGAAGCCTGTGCACTGCAACAAAGAGTAGCCCCTGCTAGAAGCAACTAGAGAAAGCCCGCGCGCAGCAACGAAGACCCAATGCAGCCAAAATAAAAATAAATAAATTTATTTTAAAAAAGCAATACCCGGCTTTGAGGCATGAGAAATATGATGAGGAGAAATTAGCTAATGTTTTCAGAACTTTTCAAATATCAAACTCAGTCTCTAAGATTTTAGCGTTATATACAATATCGGTTACCTTATTAGTGGTTTGGGAAGACAAATTTAAAAATTTCTCTTACTATACTGAAATTCACGGCCCTAATGTTTTCCACATTGACTATATGAATGATGAAGAAAATTCAATCATGTATTTCATTTCCAACTGGACAGAAAACAATATTAAAAAAAATGTTTGGACTACTGACTTTTGATTTCTTCTAACGCAAATGTATAGGTAATTTTTATTCCCTGATTAGGAGAAAAGTGGTGGAAGAGGGCAGGGTTAAGAATTAAGCAGTTAAGCTGTTGGTCCCACATCAGACAAATTATCCTTTTACCTCCTGTCAATATTGTTAACAGAGACTGTTATTTTATTAATCCTTATGATCCAGTGATTCTTTTTTTCATGTTTCAGGGCACAGCAGGTGAGAGAGTGGATTTGTTAAGCTGGGTGGGTTTATCCTTCTTTTATGTGTTCATTCAATTTTATGTTCATTTACTTATTGTACACATATGGCAATAGAAGCTGCTAAAGCAATCATTGCGATTCTGCAAAACAACAAGGCACAGAAGCAGATGTCTTATTTCCGAGATTTCTCCCCCCAGGATTATTATGATTAAAGATCCTTTCCCCCACTCCCTGGAGAGGACAGGGGGCTGCTTGCTGGAGATTTTTTAATGACTTGGGGAAAGGCTCAAATATCCCCCCATTATGGTAATCCACCCCAGGGACAAACCACACAAGAATATTATGAATTTATTTTATTTTTCTATCCTTGCAAAGGTAATACTCAGCTCATTAGAATATGAAAAATATACTGTCAAATTTCAGAATTACATGGATAAAGAAAATCACCAAAGTGGCATCATATCATGTGTGTTATAGTTGTATTTACTGTATTGACTATATTAACTATATTGTGTTAACAATAGGTTGTATAACTATATATTGAAAAGGCAAAACGCTGTAACT
This sequence comes from Balaenoptera acutorostrata, assembly GCF_949987535.1. Classification (NCBI taxonomy): domain Eukaryota; kingdom Metazoa; phylum Chordata; class Mammalia; order Artiodactyla; family Balaenopteridae; genus Balaenoptera; species Balaenoptera acutorostrata. The sequence goes on from NC_080069.1 coordinate 84,939,882, forward strand.
TATTTCAGAGAAAATAATTATGTTGGCAAACCCCAAATTGTACATTGTACACGGGTCCTAGGAAAAGAAGATTTAATTCACAGTGGACAAGAGGTTAGCTTCTGTTTTCAGCCATGTGCTATTTCAAGAATCAAACATCATGAATAATACAGGATATAGGAGGAATAGTCTAAAGATGGAAAAGCACATTTTGATTAGGAAAGAGAATTTAAGGTTTAAGTCTTTTTTTTTTTTTTTTTTAAGGAAAACTGCCTTATTACAATGAGATAAGAAAATTGTTTCCTTCCTTTCTTCCTTTCTTCTTCTTTTTCTTAACCATTTTTATTTTGGATATTTGACCTCTAAGCTGAGATGACTGAAAATGCCTCCTCTGGGCATCAACCTTTTTGAAAGACTTTTTCCCCCTCCCTGAGGGCTATTTGTCTCTTGGAGGCATTGTCCACATTACTCACCAAGAGGCAAGCATTTGTCCTTGCACTAAATGCTGACATCTCCTGATAACAGGAAAGCTGCAAAGCAGAAGAATTGAAGGTCAATATGTTGATATTGCTCTCAAGCGCATTGATGTACATTTGTGTACTGGGGAAGGGGAGTGAAGCTTGAGAGTGGGCCAGTGGGGAGGGGTAAATATTTTGTAATGCTGTGTACCTATGGGCTTATAAAGTTTACAGCTGCATTAGGAGGACAAGCATTACCATTAGCATGAAGAGTAGAGCAGACCTCAATTGCAAAAGCTTCTAGCCATACACATAGGGCAATACGTAAATGATACACCTTATTGCATTCACGTTCACCCTCCCCTGTTCAAGCTAATTGGAAATTTCAATCCATTTCAGAGAAGTAACACAACTATCAATCATTTTGCCTGGCACGAATCTTCCAGGAGGAAGAAAATGGAATACACCTAGCAACAGAGCTCACACACTAGCCCATGTGTCTTAGATTTAATATCTGATCACTAGCTGGATTGAAGCCAAGAGGTGATTCACAAATTTGCTGCACATTAGAATCACCTGGGGATCTCTGAGCCCTCCCCGTGCCCAGGCTCCTCCCTAGACCTACTAAATGAAAATCTCTGGGGCTGGGACCCAGACACCAATGTTTTTTTTAAAAAGCTCTTTAGGTAATTCAAATGAGCAGCAAAGCTTGAGAACCAGCCCAATAATGGGAACAAACTTATTTCACACAGATAAAGTGGGAGCAATTCGTATGTTAAAAGAACCTGTGTATGTATGTGTATATATATATATATATATATATATATATATATATATATATATATATATATATATATATATATATTTCTTTTTTTCTCTTTATTCTGTTTGTGTTTCAAATAGGCGCTTTTTTTTTTTTTCCTGCAAAAATCTTTATTGTTTCCATTTGGTCCAAGGCTTGGGAGAGAGCTCCAGGGTGGTTAAAAAGCTGCTTAGTGGCTGCAGAGAGGGCCTTCAGGAAAAGCTCTGACGCCAGAGGGGTTCCTCAAAGGCCGCTGAACTTTGGAGACTCCTATTCGTGCTTGAGGGTGAGCCTTTTAAAGAGATACTCGCCCAGCCCAGCCTGCGGACCAGCCAGCCTGCGGAGGTTGGTCAGGTGGTCGCCCATCTTCTTGATGAGTTTCACCTGCTCGTCCCGGAAGCGGCTCTCCCGGAAGTCGTAGGGGTGGGAGTCTGCGCGGGCAGAACCCGGGGCACGCAGATCCCAAAACGCCTGGCTCAGGTTCTTCTCCCTAATAATGGCGGCTTCCACAGCGTCCTGGGTTTTACCCCACTCATCTTGAGAAGGCTTCTGCGCATCCCGGAAGAGGGCGCGGCTGCAGCACTGGTTTTGCATTTTCAAGAGACGCTGGGCGCCCTTCTCCTCGGCCAACTGGCGAAAAAAGTGGCCCACACCGTCCAGAGTCCCATTGTTGCTGTCGAAATAGAAGCTCAGAGAGAGGTAAGTGTCCACAGATGCATGTTGAACAGGCGGTGGACAGCGGCCTCCACCTCGGAATAATTCTGACGAATCTGGGAACTCGTGGTTGATCAGTGATAAGGAGCTAAGCTCAAAAAACGGTGTTGGCCTGTCTTGGAGTCTGAGGATAGCTGAGTGGCTGATTTTAAAGGTTGCGACTGGAAGAATGGTTGGAGGGTGGTCGGGGGCTGGAGCAAGGAACGTAGAAACGTACCCTCTGCTTAGTCCACTGGTCCTTAGTTCTGGCTAGACGTTGGCATCGTCTGAGGATATTTAAAATGATTTTATTGGTCTAGGATGACCAACCGTCGGTGTGAGGGGTTTTAAAAAGTGCTTCAGATGATTCTAATGTGCAACCAATTTAGGTACCACTGCTTAAGCTTTTGAACCGCTGCTACTTATTTTAACCTCGTCTTCCTATGAGAATATCCAATTGTAGTAGAGGTTTGTTTTTTTTTCTTTTTTTTAAACTGTTTTATTATAAGATTTGCTGTCTTAAATAAGATTGAATGTACAGAAAATCCTGGTAGTCCATCTGGTGTAGCTGGATACCCAGAATAATATCGTTAAGATGTGTACCATTTAAGTATTGTGACTGGCCTTTTTAAAACTAACATATGCATTGAATTAGTATGATCTCTTTCGAAGTTGTCATGTTGGGGAGCTATACCTCTAATCTGCTGCCATTGCTAAATATCTGGACACCTCTTATTAGGAATTGCTTTTAAAAATCTTCAGGGATTAAAACCAAGATTGCTGTATTATTTGTACTGGGACCACAAAAACCTCACAAAGTTCCCCCGCTGTACCTTCTACCCCCATCTCTAATCCTTGGCAACTTCTAATCTGTTCTCCATCTCCACAGTTTTGTTATTTTAAGAATACTATGTAAACATAATCATGAATTACTTAATTGGCTTTTTAAAATTTTTCCCTCAGCGTCATTCCCTTGAAGTTCGTTTCAATATTTGCATTTATTAATAATTTGTTCCTTTTTGTTGCTAAGTAGTATTCTATCATAAGATTTTATCACCATTTGTTTAAACATTCACCCATTGAAAGACATTTGGGTAGTTGCCAGTTTTTGGCTATTATAAATAAAACTGCTATGAACATTTATGTGTAAGTTTCTGTGGGAACTTAATTTTTTGTTTCTTTGGGTTAAATGCTCAAGAGTACAATTACTGGGTTGTAGGGTGAATCTACTTTTAGGATTAAAAGAGACTGTCAAGCTGTTTCTCAGAGTGGCTAAACCATTTTATATTCCCACCAGTGATATGATATAATTTTTCCACATACTCACCAGCATTTGATGTTGTCACTATACTTTAATTTTAGTTATTCTCTGATATCTCATTATGGTCTTAATTTGCATTTCCCTAATGGCTAATGATGTTGAACATCTTTTCATGTGCTTATTTGCCATGTGTATATTACTCTTCCCTGAAATGTCTGTTCCTGTCTTCTGCCTATTTTCTAATTGGATTTTTTAAAGTTGTTTGGAGGGTTCTTTGTATATTATAAATACAGGTCATTTGTCTCATATGGGATTTTCAATTATGTTTTCCCAGTGTGTAATTTGAGTTTTCATCCACTTAAAAGGATCTTCTATGGAGCATTTTTAACTCATTTTGATGAGATCCAATGTATCAGTTTTTGCTTTAACTGATCATACTTTCGGTGTGAAGTCTAAGACTTATTCACTTAGTTCTAGATGCCAAAGATTTTCTCCTATTTTTTTTTCTAAAACTGTCCTGCTTTTACATTTAAGATTATGATCCACTTTGATTTAATTTTTGTATAAGGTGTGGAGGTTTAGGTTAAGGTTCATTTTTTTTTTTTTTTTTGGTTGAGGGATGTCCAACTGTTTCAGTACCATGTTTTGAAAAGTCTATTCTTCCTTGATAGCTTTTGCACTGTTGTCAAAAACAAGTTAAATGTATTTATGTCAGTCTCTTTCTGGGTTCTTTATTCCGTTGCATTGATCTATGTATCTAGCCTCCATCATTACTGCAAAATCTTGAAATTGGGTAGATTAATTCCTCCCATTTTAATCTTCCTTTACAGATTGTTTTAGCTATTCTTCAGCCTCTTCTTTCCATATAAATCTTTTTTTTTTTCAAACATCTTTATTGAAGTATAATTGCCTTACAATAGTGTGTTAGCATCTGCTTTATAACAAAGTGAATCAGTTATACATATACAATATGTTCCCACTTCTCTTCCCTCTTGCATCTCCCTCCCTCCCACCCTCCCCATCCCACCCCTCTAGGTGGTCACAAAGCACCGAGCTAACCTCCCTGTGCTATGCGGCTGCTTCCCACTAGCTATCTATTTTACATTTGGTAGTGTATATATGTCCATGACACTCTCTTACCCTGTCACATCTCACCCCACCCCCTCCCCATATCCTCAAGTCCATTCTCTAGTAGGTCTGTGTCTTTATTCCCGTCTTGCCACTAGGTTCTTCATGGCCTTTTTTTTTTTTTTTCCCTTAGATTCCATATATATGTGTTAGCATACTGTATTTGTTTTTCTCTTTCTGACTTACTTCACTCTGTATGACAGACTCTAACTCCATCCACCTCATTACAAATACCTCCATTTCATTTCTTTTTATGGCTGAGTAATATTCCATTGTATATATGTGCCACATCTTCTTTATCCATTCATCTGTCGATGGACATTTAGGTTGCTTCCATGTCCTGGCTATTGTAAATAGAGCTGCAATGAACATTTTGGTACATGACTCTTTTTGACCTATGGTTTTCTCAGGGTATATGCCCAGTAGTGGGATTGCTGGGTCGTATGGTAGTTCTATTTGTAGTTTTTTAAGGAACCTCCATACTGTTCTCCATAGTGGCTGTATCAATTTACATTCCCACCAACAGTGCAAGAGTGTTCCCTTTCCTCCACACCCTCTCCAGCATTTATTGTTTCTAGATTTTTTGATGATGGCCATTCTGACCGGTGTGAGATGATATCTCATTGTAGTTTTGATTTGCATTTCTCTAATGATTAATGATGTTGAGCATTCTTTCATGTGTCTGTAGGCCATCTGTATATCTTCTTTGGAGAAATGTCTATTTAGATCTTCTGCCCATTTTTGGATTGGGTTGTTCGTTTTTTTTGTTATTGAGCTGCATGAGCTGCTTGTAAATCTTGGAGATTAATCCTTTGTCAGTTGCTTCATTTGCAAATATTTTCTCCCATTCTGAGGGTTGTCTTTTGGTCTTGTTTATGGTTTCCTTTGCTGTGCAAAAGCTTTTCAGTTTCATTAGGTCCCATTTGTTTATTTGTGTTCTTATTTCCATTTCTCTGGGAGCTGGGTCAAAAAGAATCTTGCTGTGATGTATGTCATAGAGTGTTCTGCCTATGTTTTCCTCTAAGAGTTTGATAGTGTCTGCCCTTACACTTAGGTCTTTAATCCATTTTGAGTTTATTTTTGTGCATGGTGTCAGGGAGTGTTCTAATTTCATACTTTTACATGTTCCTGTCCAATTTTCCCAGCACCACTTATTGAAGAGGCTGTCTTTTCTCCACTGTATATGCTTGCCTCCTTTATCAAAGATAAGTTGACCATATGTGTGTGGGTTTATCTCTGGGCTTTCTATCCTGTTCCATTGATCTATATTTCTGTTTTTGTGCCAATACCAAACTGTCTTGATTACTGAAGCTTTGTAATATAGTCTGAAGTCAGGGAGCCTGATTCCCCCAGCTCCATTTTTCGTTCTCAAGATTGCTTTGGCTATTCGGGGTCTTTTGTGTTTCCATACAAATTGTGAAATTTTTTGTTCTAGTTCTGTGAAAAAATGCCAGTGGTAGTTTGATAGGGATTGCATTGAATCTGTAGATTGCTTTGGGTAGTAGAGACATTTTCACAATGTTGATTCTTCCAATCCAGGAACATGGTATATCTCTCCATCTATTTGTATCATCTTTAATTTCTTTCATCAGTGTCTTATAATTTTCTGCATACAGGTCTTTTGTCTCCTTAGGTAGGTTTATTCCTAGATATTTTATTCTTTTTGTTGCAATGGTAAATGGGAGTGTTTTCTTAATTTCACTTTCAGATTTTTCGTCATTAGTGTATAGAAATGCAAGAGATTTCTGTGCATTAATTTTGTATCCTGCTACTTTACCAAATTCATTGATTAGCTCTAGGAGTTTTCTGGTAGCATCTTTAGGATTCTCTATGTATAGTATCATGTCATCTGCAAATAGTGACAGCTTTACTTCTTCTTTTCCGATTTGGATTCCTTTTATTTCTTTGTCTTCTCTGATTGCTGTGGCTAGGACTTCCAGAACTATGTTGAATAATAGTGGTGAGAGTGGGCAACCTTGTCTTGTTCCTGATCTTAGTGGAAATGGTTTCAGTTTTTCACCATTGAGGACAATGTTGGGTGTGGGTTTGTCATATATGGCCTTTATTATGTTGAGGAAAGTTCCCTCTATGCCTACTTTCTGCAGGGCTTTTATCATAAATGGGTGTTGAATTTTGTCAAAAGCTTTCTCTGCATCTATTGAGATGATCATATGGTTTTTCTCCTTCAATTTGTTAATATGGTGTATCACATTGATTGATTTGCGTATATTGAAGAATCCTTGCACTCCTGGGATAAACCCCACTTGATCATGGTGTATGATCCTTTTAATGTGCTGTTGGATTCTGTTTGCTAGTATTTTGTTGAGGATTTTTGCATCTATGTTCATCAGTGATATTGGCCTGTAGTTTTCTTTCTTTGTGACATCTTTGTCTGGTTTTGGTATCAGGGTGATGGTGGCCTCGTAGAATGAGTTTGGGAGTGTTCCTCCCTCTGCAATATTTTGGAAGAGTTTGAGAAGGATAGGTGTTAGCTCTTCTCTAAATGTTTGATAAAATTCGCCTGTGAAGCCATCTGGTCCTGGGCTTTTGTTTGTTGGAAGGTTTTTAATCACAGTTTCAATTTCAGTGCTTGTGATTGGTCTGTTCATATTTTCTATTTCTTCCTGGTTCAGTCTCGGCAGTTTGTGCATTTCTAAGAATCTGTCCATTTCTTCCAGGTTGTCCATTTTATTGGCATAGAGTTGCTTGTAGTAATCTCTCATGATCTTTTGTATTTCTGCAGTGTCAGTGGTTACTTCTCCTTTTTCATTTCTAATTCTATTGATCTGAGTCTTCTCCCTTTTTCTCTTGATGAGTCTGGCTAATGGTTTATCAATTTTGTTTATCTTCTCAAAGAACCAGCTTTTAGTTTCATTGATTTTTGCTATTGTTTCCTTCATTTCTTTTTCATTTATTTCTGACCTGATCTTTATAATTTCTTTCCTTCTGCTGGCTTTGGGGTTTTTTTGTTCTTCTTTCTCTAATTGCTTTAGGTGCAAGGTTAGGTTGTTTATTCGAGATGTTTCCTGTTTCTTGAGGTAGGCTTGTATTGCTATAAACTTCCCTCTTAGCACTGCTTTTGCTGTGTCCCATAGGTTTTGGGTCGTCGTGTCTCCATTGTCATTTGTTTCTAGGTATTTTTTGATTTCCCCTTTGATTTCTTCAGTAATCACTTCGTTATTAAGTAATGTATTGTGTAGCCTCCATGTGTTTGTATTTTTTACAGATCTTTTCCTGTAATTGATATCTAGTCTCATAGCGTTGTGGTCGGAAAAGATACTTGATACGATTTCAATTTTCTTAAATTTACCAAGGCTTGATTTGTGACCCAAGATATGATCTATCCTGGAGAATGTTCCATGAGCACTTGAGAAAAATGTGTATTCTGTTGTTTTTGGGTGGAATGTCCTATAAATATCAATTAAGTCCATATTGTTTAATGTATCATTTAAAGCTTGTGTTTCCTTATTTATTTTCATTTTGGATGATCTGTCCATTGGTGAAAGTGGGGTGTTAAAGTCCCCTACTATGATTGTGTTGCTGTCAATTTCCCCTTTCATGGCTGTTAGTATTTGCCTTATGTATTGAGGTGCTCCTATGTTGGGTGCATAAATATTTACAATTGTTATACCTTCCTCTTGGATCGATCCCTTGATCATTATATAGTGTCCTTCTTTGTCTCTTGTAATAGTCTTTATTTTAAAGTCTATTTTGTCTGATATGAGAATTGCTACTCCAGCTTTCTTTTGATTTCCATTTGCATGGAATATCTTTTTCCATCCCCTCACTTTCAGTCTGTATGTGTCCCTAGGTCTGAAGTGGGTCTCTTGTAGACAGCATATGTATGGGTCTTGTTTTTGTATCCATTCAGCCAGCCTGTGTCTTTTGGTGGGAGCATTTAATCCATTTACATTCAAGGTAATTATCGATATGTATGTTCCTATTCCCATTTTCTTAAATGTATTGGGTTTGTTATTGTTGGTGTTTTCCTTCTCTTGTGTTTCTTGCCTAGAGAATTTCCTTTAGCATTTGTTGTAAAGCTGGTTTGGTGGTGCTGAACTCTCTCAGCTTTTGCTTGTCTGTAAAGGTTTTAATTTCTCCATCGAATCTGAATGAGATCCTTGCTGGGTAGAGTAATCTTGGTTGTAGGTTTTTCTCCTTCATGACTTTAAGTATATCCTGCCACTCCCTTCTGGCTTGCAGAGTTTCTGCTGAGAGATCAGATATTAACCTTATGGGGATTCCCTTGTGTGTTATTTGTTGTTTTTCCCTTGCTGCCTTTAATATGTTTTCCTTATATTTAATTTTTGACAGTTTGATTAATATGTGTCTTGGCGTGTTCCTCCTTGGGTTTATCCTGTATGGGACTCTCTGTGCTTCCAGGACTTGATTAACTATTTCCTTTCCCATATTAGGGAAGTTTTCAACTATAATCTCTTCAAAAATTTTCTCAGTCCCTTTCTTTTTCTCTTCTTCTTCTGGTACCCCTATAATTCGAATGTTGGCACGTTTAATGTTGTCCCAGAGGTCCCTGAGACTGTCCTCAGTTCTTTTCATTCTTTTTTCTTTATCCTGCTCTGTAGTAGTTATTTCCACCATTTTATCTTCCAGGTCACTTATCCTTTCTTCTGCCTCAGTTATTCTACTATTGATCCCATCTAGAGTATTTTTAATTTCATTTATTGTGTTTTTCATCATTGCTTGGTTCCTCTTTAGTTCTTCTACATCCTTGTTAAATGTTTCTTGCATTTTGTCTATTCTATTTCCAAGATTTTGGATCATCCTTACTATCATTATTCTGAATTCTTTTTCAGGTAGACTACCTATTTCCTCTTCATTTGTTAAGTCCAGTGTGTTTTGAGCCTGCTCCTTCATCTGCTGTGTGTTTTTCTGTCGTCTCATTTTGCCTATCTTACTGTGTTTGGGGTCTCCTTTTCACAGGCTGCAGGTTCGTAGTTCCCGTTGTTTTTGGTATCTGTCCCCAGCGGCTAAGGTTGGTTCAGTGGGTTGTGTAGGCTTCCTGGTGGAGGGAACTAGTGCCTGAGTTCTGGTGGCTGAGGCTAGATCTTGTCTTTCTGGTGGGCACGTCCACGTCTGGTGGTGTATTTTGGGGTGTCTGTGGCCTTATTTTGATTTTAGGCAGCCTCTCTGCTAATGGATGGGGTTGTGTTCCTGTCTAGCTAGTTGTTTGGCATAGGGTGTCCAGCACTGTAGCTTGCTGGTCGTTGAGTGAAGCTGGGTCTTGATGTTGAGATGGAGATCTCTGAGGGATTTTTGCCGTTTGGTATTACGTGGAGCTGGGAGGTCTCTTGTGGACCAGTGTTCTGAAGTTGGCTCTCCCACCTCAGAGGCACGGCCCTGATGCCTGGCTGGAGCACCAAGAGCCTTTCGTCCACACGGCTCAGAGTAAAAGGGAGAAAAAATAGAAAGAAAGAAAGAAAGAGGCTATAATATAGTGAAGTAAAATAAAGCTATTGTAAAGCAAAGCTATACAGACAAAATCTCACCCAGAAGCATATACATATACACTCACAAAAAAAAGGAAAAGGGGGAAAATTAATATCTCCTGCTCCCAGAGTCCCCCTCCTGAATTTGGGATGATTCGTTGTCTATTCAGGTATTCAGCAGATGCAGGCACATCAAGTTGTTTGTGGAGCTTTAATCCGCTGCTTCTGAGGCTGCTGGGAGAGATTTCCCGTTCTCTTCCCTGTTCGCACAGCTCCTGGGGTTCAGCTTTGGATTTGGACCCGCCTCTGCGTGTAGGTCGCCTGAGGGCGTCTGTTCCCCGCCCAGACAGGACGGGGTTAAAGGAGCAGCTGCTTCGGGGGCTCTGGCTCACCCAGGCCGCGGGGAGGGAGGGGTACGGAGGAGGCGGGGCGCGCCTGCAGCGGCCGAGGCCGGCATGACGTTGCACCAGCCCGAGGCGCGCAGTGCGTTCTCCCGGGGATGTTGTCCCCGGATCCCGGGACCCTGGCAGTGGCGGGCTGCACAGGCTCCCGGGAGGGGAGGTGTGGAGAGTGACCTGTGCTCACACACAGGCTTTTTGGAGGCGGCAGCAGCAGCCCCAGCGTCTCACGCCCGTCTCTGGGGTCCGCGCTGATCGCCGCGGCTCGCGCCCTTCTCTGGAGTTCGTTTAGGCGGCGCTCTGAATCCCCTCTCCTTGCCCGCCGCGAAACAAAGAGGCAAGAAAAAGTCTCTTGCCTCTTCGGCAGCTGCAGACTTTTTCCCGGACTTCTTCCGGGCTAGCTGTGGTGCGCCAACCCCTTCAGGCTGTGTTCACGCCGCCAGCCCCAGTCCTCTCCCTGCGATCCGACCGCAGCCCGAGCCTCAGCTCCCAGCCCTGCCCGCCCCGGCGGGGGAGCAGACAAGCCTCTCGGGCTGGTGAGCGCTGCTCGGCGCCGAGCCTCTGTGCGGGAATCTCTCCGATTTTCCCTCTGCGCCCCTGTTGCTGTGGGATCCGTGCTGATAGCCGCGGCTCGCGCCCTTCTCTGGAGTTCGTTTAGGCGGCGCTCTGAATCCCCTCTCCTTGCCCGCCGCGAAACAAAGAGGCAAGAAAAAGTCTCTTGCCTCTTCAGCAGCTGCAGACTTTTTCCCGGACTTCTTCCGGGCTAGCTGTGGTGCGCTAACCCCTTCAGGCTGTGTTCACGCCGCCAGCCCCAGTCCTCTCCCTGCGATCCGACCGAAGCCCGAGCCTCAGCTCCCAGCCCCGCCCGCCCCGGCGGCTAAGCAGACAAGCCTTTCGGGCTGGTGAGTGCTGCTCGGCGCCGAGCCTCTGTGCGGGAACCTCTCCGCTTTGCCCTCCGCACCTCTGTGGCTGCGCTCTCCTCCGTGGCTCTGAAGCTTCCCCCCTCCGCCCCCCGCAGTCTCCGCCCGCGAAGGGGCTCCCAGTGCGTGGAAACCTTTCCTCCTTCACGGCTCCCTCCCACTGGTGCAGGTGCCGTCCCTATTCTTTTGTCTCTGTTATTTCTTTTTTCTTTTGCCCTACCCAAGTACGGGGGGAGTTTCTTGCCTTTTTGGAGGTCGGACGTTTTCTGCCAGCGTTCAGTGGGTGTTCTGTAGGAGCAGTTCCACGTGTAGGTGTATTTCTACTGTATCTGTGGGAAGGAATGTGATCTCCGCGTCTTACTCTTCCGCCATCTTCTCTGTCCCGACAGGTTCTCTTTTTTTCACAGCTCTCCCAGGAATCATGAAGTCTGAGAAAGCCAATCCAACAGCCAGAGACACGTAAGGCGGGGGCTCCTGTCCTCATGGAGTTTGCCATATAAATCTTAAAATAAGCTTGTCTATATCCACAAAAACCTTGAGGGCATTTTAAGAGTAATTGTGTTAAGCCTATTAACTTGGGGAGAATTGACATCTCTATTATGTTGTGCTTTCTAATCCATGAACAAGGTATGTCTCCCCATTTGTTTGGGACTTAAAAATTTTTCTTCATCAACATTTTGTAATTTTCAGTAAAGAGGTCCTATAAATGTCTTATTGGGCTTATATTTAAGTATTTATTTTATTTAGATCAGTTGTAAATGGCATCACATATCTTTAAGCTTCTACACATTTGTTATTAATATATAATTTGATAAAATTGTATTGATCTTGTACTCTAAAACATTTACAAACTAATATTATTTCTCAAGATTTTGTGGATTCCTTGTATTTTCTCCATTTAGATTATCATCTCATCTTCAGATACAGACAGTTTTACTTTTCTGTATTCAATATAATAGGATATATTACTATTCAACATTCAGTAGGATATATTCCTTCTTATTCAACATAATAGGAATAGTCCTTTTATCTTTTAAATAACATTTTTTTTAAAATTTAACTTTTAAATTTATGTATTTATTTATTTTTGCTTTATTTTCTTACTAGAACCTCCAGTAATATGTTTAATAAAAGTGGTGAGAGCAGATATCGGTGCCTTGTTTCTGATCTTACAGAGAAAGCATTCAGTCTTTCACAGTTAAATATAATGTCAGTATAGGTTGTTTGTAGATCATCTTTATGAGTTTCAGTATGTTTCTTTTCTATTCCTAGTTTGCTTGGAATTTTTTTTTCTTCTTTTTTTAAAATCATGAATGGGATTGGATTTTGTCAAATGCTTTCTCTGCATTAATGGATAGGATCACATGTTTTCCCTCTTAGTCTATTGGATATGGTGGATTACATTGTTTGATTTTCAAATATTTAACCAACTTTGCATAACTGGAATAAATACCACTTGGTCATGGTATATTATTCTTTTTATATATTTCTGGATTTGCTAATATTTGGCTGAGGATTTTTACAGCCAATTTCATAAAAAATATTGGTCTGTAGTTTTCTTCTTTCTATACTATCCCTGTCTGGTTTTGGTATCAAGGTAATACTGGCTTCATAAAATTAATTAGGAACTGTTCCCTCTACTTCTATTTCTTAAAAAATCATGTAAAATTGGTGTTAATTCTTTAAGTCTTGGGTAAAAGTGAAACATCTAAGCCTGAATATTTCTTTTGGGAGTTTTTAAATGAAAAATTCAGTGTTTCTAATGGTTACAGGAAAACTGAGATTATTTCATCTTGGCTGAGTTTTGGTAGTTTTGGGTTTAGAAGCATTGGTCCATTTCATCTGCATTTTTGAATTTATAGTGTAGACTTGTTCATAATAACTTGTCCCTTATTAACCTTCAGGATATTTCATGATATCCCTGGTTGCATTTCTGATATTTGTGATTTGTGCCATTTCTCTTTTTATCTTTATCAGTCTTGCTAGATCTTTATTGATTAGATTATTTCAAAGAATGAGCCTTTTGTTTTATTGATTTTTTCCCCCCTATTTTCCTGTTTTCAGTTTCACGGATTTCTGTTTTATATTTATTATTTCCTTCTTTCTGCTTGTTTAGTGCTTTCTCCTCTTCCTTTTTTAGTATTTTAATATAGAAAATTAGATTATTGCTTTGAAATATTTTCTTTCTCAATTTAGTGCTATAAACTTCCCTTTCAGCATAGCTTTAGCTTCATTCCACAAACTTTGATCTGTTATATCTTCATTGTCTTTTATTCTATGCATTTAAAAATTTTTCCTTGACGCTTTCTTTTTTACCCATGGGTTATTTGGAATTGTGTTGTTTAGTTTTCATGTAATTGAAGATTTTCCTGTTGTCTTTCTGTTATTGATTTCTAGTCTGATTCCATTATGGCTAGAGAACATACTCTATATGATTTTAATTCTTTTAAATCTGCTAATGTATTTTTATCACCCAGTATATGGTATATGAGTGAATGTTCCATGGACACTTGAGTATGTATTCTGCTCTTATTGAGTGTGTTCTTTAAATGTCAGTTATATCCTGTTGATTGATGATGTTTTCAGTTCTTCCATATCCTTGCTGGTTTTTCTTTCTGGTAGTTCTATAAATTGCTGTGTTGAAGTCTCAAATAATAATTGTGGATTTAAAATTTTCTCCTTTTTTCAGTGTTTGCTTCATGTATTTTGAAGTTCTGTTGTTTGGTGCACACATATTTAGTATCACTAGATCATCTAGGTGGATTAATCCTGTTATCTTTATGTAATGACCCTCTTTTCCCCTAATAATTTCCTTTGCTCTGAAATCTATTTTATCTGATATTAATATAGCCATTCCTGCTTTTTCTCATTAACGTTCATATGATATATCTTTTTCATTCTTTTACTTTAAACTACCTATATCATGATGTTTAAAGTAAACCTCTTACAGACAGTATATAGTTGGATCATGCTTGCTGTTTTTTAATCTACTCTTCCAATCTCTGTCTTTGACTTGGTTATTTAGATATTTTACATTTAATGTAATTTTTGCTATGTTAAAGATTAGCTCTACCATTTTATTTTTTGTTTTCTGTTTTTTACCTTAATTTCTCAATCCTATGTTTTTCTTATTTTGCCTTCCTGTGGGTTACTTAAACATTTTTTAATAATTCCATTTTAATTTAATTTATTTAAAATCATTTGTGTACACTGTTTTGTACAGTTTTCTTAGTGGTTGCTTTTGGCATTACACTATACATATGTAACTTACTGGAATCAGTGTTTTATTACTTCAAGTGAAGTTTCAAAATTTTACTTCCATTTAGGTCTTTTAATAGTTCCCACTTTTAAAGTATGATTTTCTTTAGTATTTCCTTTACATACATTGAGAACCACATCAGATGGTGTCATAATTTTTGCTTTGACCATCATATAGAATTTAAGAAACTCATGAGGCTAATGATAGTCTATTATACTGCCCCACTTTTTTTTCACCCATTCCATTGTTCCCCTTTTCTTTCTGAAGTTCCCAGTCTTCTGTTATTTTTTTTTTTATGTTTTCATAACAGTAGGTGATATCTGAACTTTCCAGTGTCATTGGATATGAGTTTCAGGAAACACTGAGCCTGGATCACTTAATGCTACTGAGTTGGAGGGTTTGTATATGTTGGGCCTGTTGGCACAGCAGGTGCTAGCAGATTAGACTAATGCTGATGGGACTAGTGCCACAGGAGGATGGGTTCCCATTCAGGCTATGCTGCTGCTACAGTAGATCAAGTCCCCCTCTACCCCAAGTGTGGGGCAGTGACCTGCTGCTGTCACTGCTTTGCATTAGGCTACTTTTGCCTCAGGTGTGTGGTGGGATCCCTTTGAAGGTGCTGCTGCTGTCAATCACAAGGTTAAATTCATTTTAGAAATACTTAAATATAAATATATAGACTGGCTCTTGTAGGACCTCTGTATTTGTTTTCTACTGCTTTCATATGAATTACCACAAATTTAGTGACTCAAAACAATGTAAATTTATTACCTTACAAGTCTGACATTGGTCTCAATTGGGTAAAGTAAAAGTGTTGGCAGGATCGACAGATGAATGGATAAAGAAGATGTGGCACATATATACAATGGAATATTACTCAGCCATAAAAAGAAACGAAATTGAGTTATTTGTAGTGAGGTGGATGGACCTAGAGACTGTCATACAGAGTGAAGTAAGTCAGAAAGAGAAAAACAAATACTGTATGCTAACACATATATATGGAATCAAAAAAAGAAAAAAACAGGTTCTGAAGAACCTAGGGGCAGGACAGGAATAAAGACGCAGCCATAGAGAATGGACTTGAGGACACAGGGAGGGGGAAGGGTAAGCTGGGATGAAGTGAGAGAGTGGTATGGACATATATACACTACCAAATGTAAAATAGATTGTTAGTGGGAAGCAGCTGCAAAACACAGGGAGATCAGCTTGGTGCTTTGTGTCCACCTAGAGGGGTGGGTTAGGGAGGGTGGGAGGGACATGCAAGAGGGAGGAGATATGGGGATATATGTATATGTATAGCTGATTCACTTTGTTATAAAGCAGAAACTAACACACCATTGAAAAGCAGTTATACTCCAATAAAGATGTTTAAAAAAAAAAAAGTGTTGGCAGAGCTACATTCTTTTCTGAAGGCTCTTAGGGGTGTTTCTGTTCCCTGGACTTTATCAGCTTCCAGCGGTCACTTGCAGTCCTTGACTCAGAGTCCCCTTTCTCCACCTTCAAAACCCGAAATGTTGCATCTCTCTGATCCTGCGTCTATTAGGACATCTCTCTCTCTCTCTTTCTACAGTTGGGAATGGTTTTCTGCTTTTAAGGATTCATGCAATTAGATTTGTTCCATGAGATAATCCAGGATAATCTTTCTATCTCAAGGTCTATAACTTCAGTCATATCTGCAAGGTCTATAACTTCAGTCATACCTGCAAAGTCCTTTTTGCCATGTAAGGTAACATATTAATAGGTTCTAGGGATTAGGGTGAGGGCATTTTTAAGAGCCATTATGCTGCCTACCACACCCTTAATAAGTGACCTTGAGAAAATTACTGAGATTTTTAAAGCCTTAACTTTCCTCAAATATAAAATGGAAAGAAAGATATCTAGTTTATGTCATGAAAGTGAAACAGTATATATGAAATCAACTAATTCAAAAGATAAGATTTCTTCTTTTTCTTTATGATTTACATAATTCTCAGAGTTCAGTTACTTGAAGAGTTACTTTTTTTTAAACAGAGCTAAATTTCAGTGTTCAGGTGCTGTAAGATTGTCTGAATTATCTGAGTAACAATTAGCTAAGCACAGGTGTAAAGTATTTGATTTACTCCCTGGTGTTCTTTATCTTCTCATCCCACTAAATCCATAGCCCTTGTCTAGCTCCAGCCAGTAGAGTCAGAACTTGTTTTACTGTTTAACTAAAGTTCAATTTAAATTCTCTCTACATCTCCCGGTTCTCAGCCCTGGTTGCATATTATAATCACCTGGGGAGATTTCAAAAACTACTGATGCCAAATTTCTACCTAGCATGGATATTTGAGGAGGGACCTGGAATGAAAGGCTCTAGCTTATGGTTTTTGGAGCCAAATCATAGTCTACACTGAGCCAAATCATTTGAGAGATCACCTCTGAAAAGGAATTTATCTGTTATAACTAATGCTCTTCCTTTGCCACTATGCTTGATTTGTCCCTCTTTGGGGGAAAAAAGGGGGGAAACCCCCCCCAGCAGTTTGGCTCCCTGAATTACAACCTTATGCTGTGGAATTAGTGTTGGCTCAGAGCGTACATCTTCGGATACCCATTCTCTCTCCCCTTGCATGAACTTCTATCCCTGGGCAGTTTTTCATCCACCACCCTCTTTTGCTTCTAATCTTAGCAAGTAAAGTCTGCCCTTAATGAAACAGCATTTCATGGGACTTACTGGGAGCATAGGTCAGTTCCAGACCTATCATATGTTAGCTAAAGCAGATATAAGTGATGTATTTTTGGCATTCATCCTTGTGGGTTGGAGAGAGAAAACAGAATTTTATCCTTATAGGTGTCATCTGACTGGGCAAATGGCCTCTTTCCCTCTGCTGCCTACCATGTGAAAAACTGAGGGTGCTATCTCTAGAAGGTATCAAAATAGTTCAGATAAATCAAATTTCTCACTAAAAGATGACAAAACTATGGCTTAGGTGGTTAATTTTACATGTCAATTTGTCTGGGCCACCATGCCCAGTTATTTGGTCAAATATTATTCTGGATATTTCTGTGATGGTGTTTTGGGGTTTTTAAAAAATTTTTATATTTTATTTATTTATTTTTATTTTTGGCTGCGTTGGGTCTTCGTTGCTGCACGTGGGCTTTCTCTATTTGCAGCAAGCGGGGGTACTCTTTGTTGTGGTGCGCGGGCTTCTCATTGCCGTGGATTCTCTTGTTGTGGAGCATGGGCTCTAGGCACACGGGCGCAATAGTTGTGGTGCACGGGCTTAGTTGCTCCATGGCGTGTGGGATCTCCCTGGACCAGGGCTCAAACCCGTGTCCCCTGCATTGGCAGGCGGATTCTTAACCACTGTGCCACCAGGAAAGTCCCTGTGATGGTGTTTTTGGATGAAATTCATATTTAAATTGGTGGACTTTGAGTAAAGCAGATCATCCTCCATAATATGGGTGGGCCTCGTCCAATCAGTTGAAGCTCTTAATAAAACAAAGACTGACCTCCCTGTTGCAAAAAGGAATTCTACCAGAAGACTTAACAGAAATTGAACTGCAACTCTTCCTAGAGTCTCTAGAATGCCTAACCTGCAGATTTTGAATTTACCAAGCCTCTATAATTGTGTGAACCAGTTGTTTAAAATCTCTCTCGCTCTTTCTCTATCTATATATAGATACGGATATAGATATCAATATCGATATCTAGATCTATATCTATCAATATATATGGGCACATTGTATACACATGCTATTAGTTCTGTTTTTCTGGAGAACCTTGACTAATAAAGTGGCCCATATAAATAAAAGGATGAACCCAGGTTCGCCCAGGTAGAAAGTAATACAATGAGAACTGGAACTTAAGGCCTCATGACTCATTCAGCTGTGAACACTGACCCAAAACTGGGGTCAGCAAACTCTGGCCCACTGATCAGATCTCGCTTGACTCCTGGTTTTGTACATAACATTTTGCTTGAACACAGCCGCACCCATTCATTAACGTACTGTGCATGGCTGTTTCTGTGCTACAGCAGCAGATGGGCAGTTGCAACAGAGACGTATGGTACACAAAATCCAAAATATTTACTGTCTGACCCTTTATGGAAAAGATCTGCTGACCCTTGCTCTAGGATGCCATCTGATTTCTGATAGCACCGAGGAGAATAATTCGTGCACATTGGGTTAGATTGTTAATCTCATGTCCTCCTTAGGTCAAAGATCTCTTAAATGCTCACCCTTGGAATAGCCAACTTGGGGAGGATTATCTGAGGATGCAGAAATATTTCTTGCCAGATCTTTCCAATCCACACTGCTCCCTGACTGTGGTTCTTAAAACCTATTTTTTAAAAAAATTTTATTGGAGTATAGTTGATTTACAATGTTGTGTTAGTTTCAGGTGTACAGCAAAGTGAATCAGTTATACATATACATATATCCACTTTTTTTTTTTAGAGTCTTTTCCAAATAGGCCATTACAGAGTATTGAGTGGAGTTCCCTGTGCTAATAAGAACAGCAGGTTCTAATTAGTTACCTATTTTATATATAGTAGTGCATATATTTCAGTCCCAATCTCCCAGTTTATCCCTCCCCCCCCCAAGCCCCTGGTAACCCTAAGTTTGTTTTCTACATCTGTGCCTCTACTTCTAAAACCTGTCTATTTTAACCGTCTACCACTCATTGCTTACTGGCTCTGGCTTCATGTACTTGATAATAAATCTATTTCTTGTTCTATCCTGGATGACATGTTCCAAGGACTGAGATAATATCTTATTCCACATAATTTGTCCTTGATATTGTCTATCTTGGGGTCTTCATCTATGTCCCGAAGAAAATAGTCACACTCTGTCTTCTAGTACTACTAATAATACCACATTTTATGGGATGAAGTTGACCCAGTGCACTGAAATATCCCTTTAGAAGCTGTATGCAGCCTGTCACTGGGTTTTAGCACAGGGGTAGAACTCAGATTAGTGTTCATATTTAAACAAATCTACTTGACCAGAAACTTTTGTCTCACCAGTTATTTTATTACACAAGTAACTTCTGTCTTTGCATCTATGATGTAAATATTTTTAATTGCCTAAATTATCTGAAAAATTATTTAGAACTTCCATTTCAGTAGGCATTGGAATTGCTGTGTTATGACTGTTGCATTATTTTATTTCCAAATGTTAAATTAGGCTTCAAGCTTTGGCCAAGAGTAGACAGAAAAGGGATTAAAAAGAAATGAAGAGTGGGAAAGACTTCTGATGCAATGGAGACTTAATAAA
Organism: Balaenoptera acutorostrata; assembly: GCF_949987535.1. Taxonomy (NCBI): domain Eukaryota; kingdom Metazoa; phylum Chordata; class Mammalia; order Artiodactyla; family Balaenopteridae; genus Balaenoptera; species Balaenoptera acutorostrata. The sequence continues at coordinate 84,959,462 of NC_080069.1, forward strand.
GATTTGATTTTGTATCAATAATTTATGTCATTGCAAAATAACTCCCTGGTAAAATTCCATTCTTGGGTAATCATTAAGTACAGAAATTAACAATCAAAATATGCAGTGCTCTTCTTCATTTTCTAAAAACAAACCTATATCTAGATGAGAGGAGAATTCATTGCATAACTGAGGCTCTGGACTTAACGACTCCAAGTCCTGTCTTCTTTCAACCATACCTGCTAAGTTTCTGTCTAACTTCTTGAACATGAGGTAATGGCTTCAGCTTTCATCCCCTTCCTCGGTCTATAGCTTGGTGACTAAGAGTAAGGGATCTAAAACTTGAGAACTTGGGTTCAAATCTTGACTCTAAAATTTACTTGTTGAGTAATTTTGAGCATGTTATCTGTTTTTGCCTCAGTTTTCTCATCTATAAAATAGAGATAACATTACTTCTCTCAGGGAGTTTGCTATGAGGGTTAAAAGAGAAAATTCATACAATGCAAGAATTTATCAGTTCTTGGAACATAATAAATACTGAAAAAAAATGTTAGCTATTATCAAAGGCCCCTCATTTTATGGATACTATAGATTAGTTTATATAGGTATAATATTTACATATACATAAACATTTTATATCTATATGTGTGTATACATTCTTCTCATAATAGAAATTGAGCAGTCAACATTCACATCTAAATATGTGCTCTATGAAATGTAGATCTCCTGTGTACAGACACAGTGCTATAGTTATCTATTGCTACATAATAAAGAAGTCCAAACTTAGTGGTGAAATAAACAAATTTTAATATGTGCACAGATTCTGTGGGTCAGCAATTCAAACAGTACACAGAGGAGATGGCTTGTCCCTATTCCATGACTGGTGTCTGAAACCTCAGCTCATGAGGATTCAAATGGCTGGGGCTGGAATCATCTAGATAATTTTAATTCACATGTCTGGCACTTGAGATGGGATGACTTGAAGACTGGGCCCAACAAGGACTGTTGACTGGAGTGCCTACAGATGGCTGCCCATGTGGCTTGGACTTCTCATAACATGGTAGTTAGGGCTCAAGATAGAGTATCCCAAGAATGAGTGTCCAGAGTTCAAGCATTCCAAGAGAATCATGCAAAAGCTGCATGACCTTTTATGACCTAGTTATAGATATTACATAGCATCACTTTCAGTATATTCTATTGCAGGAGTTGGAGATCTTTTTCCATAAAGTGTCAGACAGTCAATATTTTAGGCTTTACAAGCCATACAGTCTCTTTTGCAACTATTCAACTCTGCTGCTGTGATGTGAAAACAGACACAAACAATACATATACTAATGAACATGGCTGTGTTCCAATAAAGCTTTATTTATAAAAGCAGGTAGAGGCCTAGATTTGGCCCACCAGCCATAATTTACTGACCCCTGCTCTACTGTTTGAAGCCATGGAAAGCCTGCCCAAATTCAAGGGAAAATGCCCATATCTGGATGCGAAGAATGGCAATGAATTTGAGACTCTGCAATAAAACCACTGCATATGGGATATTTATAAGAGGATCTGTCTGCATACCTTGTTTCTCCCATGTATGTTGGATATGAGGTATTGGGACATCTTACATCTCTGTAAGCCTGGGTCAAGGTCATATTTGGAATCTGAACTTAATGACCTTGATTTCTGGAATAATTGGTAACTCTAATTATGATCTCCTAACATTCCTTACCCCAATAAATATACCACAAAAGATAGATTTCAAGAAAACAATTGCTTTATGGCAGATTTTTATTAAGTCTCCATTGACTGAATTATTCCATTTTGGTTGGAAAGCATGATTTTTGTTTCTTTCCTAAAGAGATCTGCAACTTTTCAGATGTGGTGTTTCATTCTACTGAGAGGATGATGTAGGTTTTTATAAACAGAAAAAGCAGGGCAGACTGAGTTCACTCAGATCATACTAATGCTTACAGGAATAACCGAAACTGGAACACAGGCTTCCAGGTTTTCCTGTCCTGTGCTCTTTCCGGTAGGTGACGTCTGCTGGGCCTGGCAGTAATAATTTTTGACCTTTACCTCTCTAGGCTATTGTGAAGTGATTTGGGGCTTTGTTAGCTTTCTTATGAGTTTGTACTAAATTGTGTTCATAAAGTAGGCTGAATTCCTCAGGGAAGGATGATAGCTGGTACTGTGTTATTACTTAAGTTGTTGTGTTGGTTACCTTTTTTTCTTTTCTTTTGTCCAGCTGTATCCTGAACTTAAAAGATATATTATCCAAAAGGAAAGATGTGTATCTGGTGGAAAACACTAATTTAAGGGATGAAAATTCCTGATGATTGCTTCAGTCAACCGTTAATACACACTGAGCTTCATTAGTAAATAGACAACTCTCAGATCTTTCCCTTGGAAGAGATCGCATAATCAGGCTTTGTGTTGATTTCGCATTCTGTTCTTTAGAGACAGAACAAATTAGAATAATTGGCTGGTACAGGGAAAGCACAAAGAACTTTCTTCTATTTTTGTGATGCATCCCTTAATAAGTGTTGAAAATGAGACTAGAGGTAAGAACGTGAAACTCTCAGAAGGGCAATGGGGAGAGGATATTGTTTCTTTGAAAATACTCTTTCAGTGTTGGCCCAGAAGAAATATGAAGCTGAGGGAAATATTTTTTAAAAAATGATGATTTTTGTGTTAACGATGTGAGTGTGGAATTAGTAAGAATCAGGAAGCAAGCATCCTTTTCCACCAAGGACTTGAGAGCAAATGAAACCGTAAATACTCCCCACTCTTGGAAACCCTTTTGGAGAATAATCAGAGAAGGGTAAAGGCAATGCCTCAGGGCAGAGGTGTTCAGAGCAAAGGGATAGGAGGAGAACAAAAGGAGAGTGGATATTTTTAGAGCTGTCATTTTGAAATTTACCTGCTTCTGCTTCAGTGCTGCTTTGCCACAGTGTTGGTCCAGTAGAAATCCTCAAAGCAGGAGCAGCTGTATTTTAAAATAATAGGATTAGAACAAGTGACTTTAATCCAGGTCTCTTTAGTTCAAGAGCAGAGAGGAGAGTGTGATGAAAGAGTGAGGCCACAAGGAATTGTTCACTGGGTAAATTTTCCCCAAACCTCACTAACTAGGAGAAATTGACCACTGGATTATGTACCTTGAAGGAAAGCAAAAATGTTGAAAGCAAAGAGTGTGGAGCTTGTTTAGAAAGCAAGCTTATCATTTGGTCACCTGCTGATGATAATAGCATTGGCTGAGACCTGACCATTTACAATGAAGGCACTTCTGTAGGTAATAAGTTCCAGGAGGGCCAGAACTGAGTATGTCTGTTTCAGCATTTAGCATGGTTTAGCATCTTAGAGCCTGGTACATTATTGGCATATAGTAGACTTAAAAATGAATATTTGCGGATTGTCTGAATGAGTGGATGTGTGTGATTCATATCCTATTTGCAGGTCCTATGCCCTACAGTGGATTTTCAGTGTCAGATTGTGAAAGTATTTATGACGGGGATTGGCATTGTTCCCCATCTTATGGATAAAGATTACACATCATAGGACTTTATATTGACATCCCAAAAGCCTCATAGAAATTACTTAACAAAAAAATAAAATTGGATTCTGTATAATTTCTAATTTATAAGCTGGCCAGAACACTGGTATTTCAGCCAGTCCTCTGGTGGTTCCAATGATGTCCCCATGATCACCCAGGCATAATCAGAATGGCTTTAGGATTTGGGAGCCAAAATGTTCCTCAGTATTTACTGCTTTGCTAGTCCATTTTAGAAAATGGACTATTGAAGAAATAGCTTCAGACACAATATGGCATTTTATGATTTAGCATGAAATCTGAGAAATATAGAGGTTATCTGAAGCCTGCAATGGTAAAGTTCCCTCTGCTATTGAAGTTATTGTCTTTAAACAAAGATTCTACATCAGTAATGCTATATATATATATTTTTTCATGATATTCAGGTTAATTTCCTGCTCTCTCTAAGGAAGTAATGGGTTGGTTGGTATGAGAGATGGTGTGGCTTCCAAAGGTGAAAAGTATCATTTTGTTGTAATTTCTGGCTACCTAAGGATGGGAGAGGCCCAGGACACTGCAGTCAGTATATTGTGTGGAGCAGGTTATATTGTGGTTTATTTATGAACTTTTACATGTTTATTTTCTATGCAAGTTTGTGTGCTCTTTTTTGAGTTTTGGTAGATAAGTGTTTTGTAACTTTGGAATACTTGGAGTTATATATATATAACTTTTATATATATATATATTTTAACGTAGTAGTTAAAGCCGTGGAGAGTGTACTAGTCTACCTAGGTTCAAATTCTGGCTTTACCCTATGGCTTCCCTGTGGCTTTCTCTCCTTATCTATTAAAAAGGAGTATAGTAAGACTGCTGTGATGAGTTACAGTAATGCCTGGCATATACTAAGTGCTATTTAAGCATTTGCTATAATGATTATGTATACTTGAAGGCAAGGACCTTGCCCCTCGATCGTCTCTATATTCCTAATGCTTAAGGATTCATCCTAGGGCTTTTATAGTGCATTGTTTTAGGATAGAGATAGCTGAGTATAGTTCTTGTCACTATAAAGTACTGTTATGTTGAAAGTCTTTGCTTGTGTACTAATCTATGACATATCTGCTGAGGACAAGGAAAGGAATAGTTTTAAAACTACAGTGGATAACAAAAGAGTGTATGATTTAATGCCTTTATTATGTAATTATAAAACTAACAAATGATGATGGTAGAAAATTTGAAAAACTCCTAGACAAAATAGAGATCAACAAAATTTGGAGTAAATTTCAGAGTGTAAAGTTGTCCATGAATATTAGTGCTTTCACATTTTCCAGGACTTTAAGTAGACTCTGCTTCTTAAGAGTCTATTCATGAGATTTTATTTTAATGATGTTTTCATCATGGGGACACACACACACAAATCTGTTAAAAAAAGAAAGACATGTAAATCACTGATGTTTCAGATAGCCACATGAAATAAAGTGGGAAAGGTCAACAAGCTGAAAGGATGTGGAGTAGCATCTCCTTAATTGCTTACATAATTCGAATAATTACCTCTTTGTGGATAAAATAATTAATGGGGAATCTAATTCAAGAAAAATGTGTGAACTTCACGCCTTCTTGAAGCCAAGTATTTCTTTCCACAAAAGGTTACTTTCCACACCATGATTCCTTATTACCTGACAGGGAAAGAGTATTGTATGGCAAAGGGTCTTCCCAAAGGAGGGTGCTTCCCACACTGATTGTCATAAATGACTTCGGAATTACTGTTGCTGTATTACCAAAATCTTAAACTAGGATATTTTTGACAAATGCGGTCCTTGGTTAATTTTTAGAGCTACAAACTGTCAGATGGCTCTGAAATAACAATTGTCTGGCTATTCTTCAGGGTGATCACAATATGGTAATGAACTTGAGGTATCACTAAAAAGCAGGAAGGTGTGAGTCTTCCTTTGGTTCCAGAGTGAAATGCTAGTTGGAGTTGGAGTTGGAAAAGAAGCCAAAAACCAAGAGAAGGAAAGGATAGAGAAGAGAAGGATAGGGAAGGAAATGTGAGGTCATTAGTGAAAAACCAGGTTTAAGTTAAGGTGAAGAGGCATGAGGAAATGGTCAACTGTTATAGTATTACAAAGATCATCAAGAAGCATATCCATGAATGCGGTTTGTACTGCAATCTGCTGAAAAAGAGACAAATATCCTGGCCTGGACTTCATGGAGATTATATTTTATTGATTCTGATAATAGATGATTGTTGAAAAGGGCCTCCTATAAATTACAACCATGAAAAGGCAGCAAGATAATTTTTTTTTTCTTTATGTATGTGTTTCTCATTCCTACTCACTTTCACACTTACCCTTTCTCTCTCAGGGGAAGAGAAAATCACAAAAAACAAAAATGTCAAATCTCAGCTATTCATTTTCAAAATAATTTTTTTTTCCAAATTCCAGTGGAGGCAATAGTTTAACTGTTAAGATTTGTAAGCCTCAAAAAGCTAGATTTTTACAAACTGTAGCCAAATTTTATTCCATAACTAATAGCTTTGGAAAGAATATGTGATGATGCAAAGTTGGAAAAAGCTGGTTTTTCTTCCATAAATGACTTCACTGTGTTTGGGAGAAGAGGCAGAGAAGAAATCAAGGTAATCAAACATGGGGTGAGTTTTTCTGATAGGGGACTCTAGTGCTTTAAAATAGACTAGATAATCCTAGGGATAATCTGAGGGTAGAACAGACCAATGCCTCATTCCAATCTGGTACCCTGGAAGAAAACAGTGTATTTCCTTTGAGGTCTTGAGAGGTTTTTCTTTTGCTTTGTTTTGTTTTTGGTTCATTTTGTAATCAACCTTATTAAGGTATCATTTACATACAATAAAATGCAGATATTTTTAGTCAACGGTTCAGTGACTTTTATGTATACATTTGTATAACTACCACCCCCATAAAGATAGATAACAATTCTAAAACCCTAGAAAGTTTCCTCCTAGCCTTTTGCAAAAGTATCCCCACCTTCCACCCCAAGGCAACCACTGATCTGTTTTTTATCTTTAGAGATGAATTTTGCCTATTTTAGAATTTCATGTAAGTTGAATAATACAGTAGGTGCCCTTTTGATCTGGCTTCACTTGTTCCGCATATGGTTTTTGAGATTCATTCATGTTGGGATGTTTTAAACCAGGACTTTAGCCTGGGTGGCTGATTTTGTCTGAAGGCACCTATAGGTACATCTGAGTCTCTGGCATTGTCACTGTCCTTGGCTCAGTATTTTAAACTTTACTAAGAAGCACAGGGTAGAAGTAAGGAAGATCATTGTCAGTATAATGGAGGTGAAGTGGGTTTTGTTATATAATATTCTCAGCATAAATTGACCTGCTTGGAATCATTGTGTTGATAATCAACAAGGATACTCTTCCTACAAAAAACCTTGATACTATAAAACTTCTAAAGGACGCTGTCCTAGGACTCTCTTACTTTTCATTTTTTGGGAAACATTACTGGAAAATTCAAATGCTCACAACCTGAAAGAAGCAATTATTCACCTGAAGGCTAACTCTGCTAAAGTTGAGTTGTCCGACCTTTACATGCTGATAGAACCCAAATAGCCTTGCAAAACAATGCTATAAGCATATAGATTATTTAAGATAGACGTGTGTATGCAGTAAAGTGAAAAAACAAAGAATCTTTGAGTTTCCCTTGCTGTTTTTTTTTTTTTTTTCATTTAAGTTTCTATAGCATATGCTCATAGTTTAGGGTAACCTCAGGTTAGTTTTCGGTCCACTCTTTACATAAATGTTGAAGTACTCCATACCCACCTTTTTCCTACCTTCTTTTCTTCCATCTTTCCTTTCTAACTTCTTATAATCCATTATATTTAATCCTGCATTTGTTGAGGTGGCAATTAGTGTAGGAAAATTGAAAGCAGTGTGAAATTTTGCTGTTCAGAATGCATGTTGACCAAATGCTATATTGAGAGAAGGTCTGAATTTACCCACAGTAACCCTTTCTCAGCGCCTTTGAATAAAGGCCATGGAAACTGGGCTATAATATCCTGAAAGGTATGTAGAATTCATAGCAATTGCCCTCAAAGAGCTTACCTACCGTAGATGCACATGAATGCATTTAATGATTGCTTTATTGGCAGCTGTGCCAACATACACAGTCTATTTTGTTTTATATCATTATCATTACCTGCTGTTTACCACTGTATACATTGCTAATGGTGTGGTTTCTATGGCTTGTGAATTTCACGGCCAAATAATATGAAATTTATTGCACACTTCAGTGTAGAAGATGGAGACTCCATAAATTTTCGTGTGCTCTTTCCCCCTTTGGAATGTATTACACTGAGATCAGGCAAAGTAATAAATTTATTTCAAACGTGCTTGATAGCTAAACATCAATTAGGACTGACAGGCAACATTTCTTCTTCCAGCAACATAACAGTTTTTAAAGACTAAGCCATTGAACGTGGAGTTACTGAACATGGGACTCAGTTCACTGGGATCCCGTCTTAGAAAAATAAAGGAAAATTTGAATTGGATATGTGTGGCTTATTCAAGTAGTAACTAATCAGCTACACCTTGGTTAACTGAATTTGTCAGAATCATTTGGTATGAACTCTGTTCCACTTCTTCCCGTGACTCTCACAAGAATGGGTCATGAGTATCTTAAAACATACTAAGTCGTCTTCCATCCCTGTTAATCTAACTACTAAAGCACACTTTCCTTATCCAATGTAACTTACTGTCTTTTAGAGTAACTGTGGTTTTAATTCTCTACAAAATTAAAACCAGCAAAGAGAAACATTCTCAAGGAGCCACCACATTGTAGAGCTTTAGAAAGAAGACTTTAGAATTAAGAACAAACATATCATTTTATAGCTAAAGCAACTGAGGCCTAAAGTAGGAAGGTAACCATCGAGGTCAGGAAAGGGGTTGAAGATCAGGTTTCAAGCTGAGAAAGAGTCTATAGGGACTCAATCTGAGCAGTTCAGAAACTGAAGGGAGACCACTGATGTTCTGGGAAGGCTGGCATCTGGCCTCGAGTGTGGGATTTCAGACAGGGAGTGGGCCCGGGGGGAACTGAGCTTCTGCAGTAGGCAGAGAAGTCCACCTCGTCTCCGGAAAGTGACACTGACCTCAGGCTGTTGGGGGGAAAGAACAATGAATTCCAGTCCGCCTGAGAAAGCAGGCCAATCTGATTAACTCTGAATTTAGGCTTATCTCAGATACTTCTTGAGAAAGAACTTGGACAAGAGCAAGTCCAGCGCAGCCTCTTTAAATCCATGCCCAGTATTTTCTGGTGGAGCTGCTTAACCCCCTCAAGTGACTCCAGTATTTTAATTTCACTCTATATTTAATTCCGACAGTTCTATGATTGATTATTTAATGGGCAAATAAGTAGGACCACAAAAGAGTGTGAATGTATTTTACAGGATGAGGATGGGCGGAGTGGAGCAGTCTGGAATAGGGCACCAATAAAAAGGGATCTTGGTAAATAAGAACATCTATTAGAAATGTAGAGGACTTTGGAAGGAAATTAGTGCCTGACACCATGCCCTACTCTCTGCGTGTTTAGAAGCTGGTTTCTAATTTTATTTTCATAGGAGATCTCCCTGTGATGAATTGTCTTTTACCTCCACACTATTTATCACATGGACATATTGTGAAGTTTGTGTGAGAGAAAGCAAGTATTAGAATTTGTCTTGCAAGCAGCTATAAACATTTCCTGGAACCAATCTAGGGTAGAAGGAAAAGGAAAGGAAGGTGGAAACAAAAGAGAAAGACAGCTAATGATGCTGGAGTCTCTCACTGGGATTTGTGGTATCTCCTTTTGAAACTAAGTACAGAAAGTCAGAACTTGACTGATTGTTTCTTGATCACGGTTTATTTTCATTTTTGTTTTTTTCTTGCTCTCTCATCAATTATTCCAGCCAGTATTATGTCATTTTCAGTTTCAGTAAGCATGCCTGTCTTGTTTCCATTCGCATTATTTATGCAAACGTTGACTGAACTGATGACCCCGAGTTATCAAGGAAACATTAGATACACCAGTGGATACATTTCTTAATTTTAGAAAAAAATTACTGAGTGAAGGTTAAAATAACTCTTCTTAAATTTGTCATATAAAAAAATTATCCTAACATACAATACCTCATTGCCTAATAATGCCAGATAAATGAAGAATTCTTGTGTATTCATGAGTGCAGGCTAGTCTGTATATTTTTTGGCAGGTATGACCGTTACTGAGGGTAACGGCCTAGTTTGCTGGCCATGTCCTGTGTCCTAGAAAGTTGTAGTTTCCGTTGTCTTTCAGTTGGTCCATTGGATATCAGAGGTGAATTTATAAAACTATACTTCCCTTTACTCTTACTTTGCTTTGTTTTTTTTTATTGAAGTATAGTTGATTTACAATGTTGTGTTTCAGGTGTACAGCAAAGTGATTCAGATATATATATTTCTTTTTCAGATCCATTTCCATTATAGATTATTACAAGGTTTGAATATAGTTGCCTGTGCTATACAGTAGGACCTTGTTTATCTATTTGATATATAGTATACACTTACTTTGTGTGATCCAGGCTGGTCAGACCACATGATTATTTTTACTTCTGATATAATTTTTTCAGGTACAACCTCAAAGTATTTGATAAGAAGATATTTTAAAATAAGTTTAGCCATGTGTGTGCTCTAAATCCAACAGTAGTTATTAGAGATATGGTTTTGCACTAGGTATTCCTCTCTTTTTTGTTCTTGGCCTACCAAAAGAAAATTAGCTTTTATTTTCTGGTTGGTTTGCTAGATGTTTATGACTGTAACAAAAGTCTTAAATTTTGTCTCATATCTTAAAACACAATCTGAATTAGCAATGGATATTGTGCTATACATAGGGGCTGTGATATAAATATAGTTTCTAACTTCAAAAACATATAACCTAGAAGGGAACACAGACACATATGCAGCAATTATGGCAACTGCATTTGTTTACTAAGTGAAATATTAGTGAGATGGATAAAGTGCTAGCAAGCCTTGAACAGCCAAATCAGCTTCAAAAATAGATGTGCAGTTCTTTAAAAATATTTTTAACATTTTTCCAGCTACATGTAGAATATAACTTAGTATAAAAACGGTATGGGTTTTATTTTAAGCAATTTAGCATTTTGACATCCTCATAATGAAATTAAATCCAGAAGGAGGTTTCTCTCCATGATCTCTTGAAATGGTCCTTGATCATCCACAATATTTACCATAATCACAAAGGTGGTACCAAGGGCAGAAAACTCCAACATTATTAAAGTTTCATAAAGCAAAGTCAATTTTAAGAATATAATGTCCCCTAACTGACAAAGGTCTTGAAAAATAATTTCAAGGGATGCATAAATTATTTTCTGTTTGTCAAAGGGCAAAAGTATTTAGGTTGAGTTAATGAATGGTAGAGTTTTTGAGTGGAGAGTGTCCTTAAAATATTATGTAGATCTGTACTGTCAACAGATGCTAGCCATGTAGCATTATTTATATTTAAACAAATTTAAAAATGATTAAAAATTCAGTTCCTCAGTTGCATTTGTCATACTTCAAAGATGTTTATTAGCTCCATGTGGCTATTGAATACTGCATTGGATAGTACAGATATAGAATATTTTCATTATCACAGAAAATTCTATTGAGCAATACTAAAATTATACTCAGATATTCACAGAGAAGGCAACCAAGTCTCAAGGAAATAATATAACTTCCCCAAGGTCACACAGCTATGTTTTTAAAGAAACACAGAATGACACAAAGGAAATAGTAACAGAGGCATTAAAGAAACCCAATAAGTTTCTGGAACAGTCAAAATAGGGTTTAAAAGTGTGTACTTAGCTGTTAGCAGGGCTGAAGCTCTTGACGGTTGGTAAGATCTACCTGCCTGAATTTGGACATTTAGCATTTTATGCAATGAATTAAAAGCAAAAAATCATTTCAACGAATGGCTGCCAGCTCCATATTTTTAGCCACTGCTGTGCTTCCAGATTATGTTTATCACTTTCATATACAGGGCACCACTCTGAAATGTGATGGTTTATCTGACCCCAGAGAAATCAAGAAATCTTGTGGGAGTTGTGGCTATATTTGCAAAGGTTGATTTTTAAATGCATCATGCAGACTGGCCCTGTTTTAAAAGGGATTCCTGCCATCACATAATCAAAATGTGAACTCACTTCTCACCTTGCAAAAGTCAAAGATAGTCCCTGCATTTTTATTATTTCGTTGAAATCTAAATATTATTTTTCCATTCTCTAACTTGTTTTCATCACAGTGTGATCAACTATTGCCAAGGAAGGAAAGGTTAGATTTATCAATCAAAGTTTGCTAAAGGCCCCCTACGTAATTGAACCCTCAGGAGAAACAATCCTCATGTATTCTTTCTCTGTTGTTTCAATATCTTCGTAAAGAGTCATTTCAGTATGTTTGGTTCTGTAGCAGAGGTTCTGTGAACTGCTTATCTTCCTCAGAGGTCCTGTGGGTAAAGATGGGTAAGGAGAGAGAGGGAAGGAGGCTAGAGAGAGGCTCAGTGCTGAGATAAGCACAGTGTTCTAAAGCCTCCTGAGGCTGGGGGTGGGGTGCACAAACACCCAGGACTAATCCAGACAGAAACTGAATAATCAAGGGGACGACCACTGTGAAGTCATGTGGTCACCTCTCCCTCTAGAAATAAACATTGCCCTCAGGAAGTCTCCTCCCGCCCCAGAAAAGCATTAGGAAGGTCTGGAGAGGGGGATTATTGGCAGAAATGGAAAAAGCGGGTTGAAGGGATTAGCCTGGAGCAGAGAGACCAAGAAACCCAAGCCAGTAGATGGAAGGCAGACTTTTCATGGACGTCTCCAAGCCCAAGTTCTGGGAACACCAAGCACAAGTCAAAGAGTGCTCATTTAACCCCTTTGGGCCCCCACAGGAGTGGAGGAAGACTGGACAGAGAGGGGAAAAGGGCCATTGAAGGTACAGTATTTACTGTGGGATTTAACTCCTGAAAGGCCTCCCAGTAGCTTCAGATCTGCTCAAGAATCCTTCATGTCCTGCTGGTTCGCAGTGAGTGGCTCACAGCTGCAAGGCCTCCTCTGCCAGATGGAGAACTATTTCAAACATCCTGCTTCTATTTTGTACTGTAGCAATCCAGACAGGAAACCTGACCCCATTTTCAGGTTCTAAAGAGAAATTCTAAGTACCTGAAAGACCTAGGAACGTGGTGGCTTCTATTTAAGATGTGGAGATAGAGAGCGTATACCTGGACTTGGGTCTGCAGGAGTGCCAAATTGCACCAAGAGTTCCCTTTATTTTCTCTCCCATCTCTGTTTCTCCTTTTCTCAATGCTGGATTAGCCGTGGGGACTCCAGGTTCTTCATTGTGTGGTCCTGGTACCAAGATTCTCCTGGGAATTATACAGCTATTCACCTTCTACATTGAGCACTTCTTATTTTTTCCCCAGCAACGTAAGTCATCCTTAAGAGGAGTCAGGGTGCTAGCTCTTAAATATATTTTAGTCATCCCTTTGTACATTAAATGCTCTTTCTTGGAGACTGCTTCTGACATGGTGTTCAGCGTGCTCTCAGCTGGCCTCATTTGGAAGCCGATCCTGCTTCCAAATGCTGCCTGCGGCTGGCCTCCTGAAGTTCTGCCCTGCCTTCCCCACCAGGTACAGTTCAGGAGCTGCCTACCTCAGGGTGATAGGTTATCTTCTAGTTGCTTTATTTCTTTCCCTTTTACATTTAGAGATATATCATTTGAATATTTAAACTTCTCTGTGACCACAGCTTTATTTGCAACGCACAGGTTTTGTTATGGCATATTTTCATTATCATTCAATTAATAAAATTCTAATTCCCATTGCGACTTTATCTTTGACCTACATAATGATCAGAAGTATGTTTTCAATATCCAACTATTTGGTAAAATATTGGTTATATATTTTTAAATTTCTTGCTTATTCTGAGTCTTGTTTTATAACCAGCATATAGTCGATTTTATAAATGTGCCATGTGCACCTAAAACTTTGCGTATAATGTATATATTCCATCATTGTTGGTGCAGTGCTTTATGTAAATTTAGGCCAAGGTTTTTAATGGTGGTATTAGATCTTCTATAATTTGCTGATTTGTTGTTGTGGTTCTATGTTACTGATCTAGGTAATTTACACTTTTCTATTTCTACCTAGATTTTTGGAATTTCCTTTCATAAATTGCATTGAAGTTTAGATTTATAATATATTCCTTGTAAAGTAACAGTTGGTTTTATTATCCTGCCTTATAGCCAGTGATACTTTTTGCTTTCAAATCTATGTTAACATTAAAAAAAACTTCTTCAATTTTATTTATTGTTGTTATGACATAATTTTTGCATCCTTTAATTTTCAGTCTGACTCTTGTCTCTTGTAAGTGGCATAGAATTAGGTTTTTTTGTTTGTTTCAATAATCTTTGTCCTTTAATTTGAGTATTTACAGTTAATGTATTTTCTTATAGACTATTTACTCCTTGTTTACTATTTGTCCCACCTTGTTATGTTCTTTTTGCTCTTCTTTCTTCCTTTTAGATTCTTCAAATTCCATTCTCCCTTGTATTAGCTTGTTATTTTTACATAAGTAGCAGTTGCACATGTACCATGACTTATTAGCTCTTTTACTGCTTCTCAGGCAATGCTGAGATCTTAAATTTCTTTTACTACTTCTTCCTCTTCCATTTGTTTTAATGCATTCTGATTTTTGATATATTTTATTATTACTCTTTTGTGCAATTAGATTTTATTTAGATTTATCCACTTATTTATCCTTTCTGTTATACATAATTCCTTTATAAAGTCCTTATTTTCATCTGTGATAATTTTCCTTCTGCCTGCGGGTCTCCCTTTATAATTTAATTCAGTCAGTTCTGATGAGAACATATTCTCTAAATTTTGTTTGTCGGCAAATTTCCTTATTTCATCTTTCCTTCCAAACAACATTTTCTCTGCCTGTAGAATTCTCAATGGGCAGTTATTTTCTTTAGCACTTAAAAATGTTATTCCATTATTTTCTAGTATCCAATCATTTTTGTTGAGAAGTAAGCTGTAATCTTAATCCTATTGTTCCTTTGAAAGTAATATCTCTCTTTTTCCTCTGGCTACTTTTAAGATGTTCTGTTTTTCTTTGCTATTCATGAATTGTACTGTGGTTATCTTAGGTGTGGTTTTCTTTGTACTTATTCTTGTTACATTTTTTTTAGTGCTTATTGAATTTATTGCTCGATATATTCTTTTTAGTTTTAGAGAACTCTCAGCTGTTATTTCTGAAATATTGTTTTCATCCCAATCTCTTTCTCCTTTTTTCTTTGGACTCCAGTTTAAACATATGATAAAAATGTTTACTGTGGCCCATATGTTTCAAATGCGCTTTTGTGTACTTTATATCCTTTTTGTTTTCCATGCTTTAGTCTTAATATTTTTACTACTCTGTCTTCCAGTTCACTTACCTCTCTTTACCTGTATCCAATCCACTACTGAGTTTTAAATTTAGTATAATTTTTAATTCTATCAGTTCAACTTCAATCAGTTTATAGCTTCCAGTTATCTAGTTAAATTCTCCACCTTGTCATCTATTTTCTTGAACTTGATAATATTTACCAAAATATGTATGAACTTAAATGTTTAGGTCATCTATTATTCTGATTCTGTTTTGATTTTTATTCTAATTCTCCTTTTCTTGGTAGTCTTGGTGGTTCTTCAATGAATACCAGACTTGGGATATGACAAGTTGTAGAGAATCGGAATGACATTACAGTTGCCCTTTGAACAACCTGGGTTTGAACTGTACAGATCCACTTATGCATGGATTTTTTTTCAATAAGTAATACAGTACTGCATGATCTGTGGTTGGTTGAATCCTCAGATTCAGAACCACAGATAGGAAGGGCCGACCATAAAGTTACATGTGGATCTTTGACTGCACAGGGAGTCAGCGTCTCTAACCCCTACATTGTTCAAGGGTCAACTGTATTTTCTTCAGGAGAGAATTTCCTATTCTCAGGTAGGGAGCAGAGGGGAAGATCACCTCAGTCACTGGACAAACTTCATACTCATTTTCCTTCTTTATAAGGTTCAATGTAGATGTTGCTTCAACCTTCCTAACACACACACACACACACACACACACACACACACACACACACACACACACTTTCAATGTCCTAATTCATATCATTAGTTTTCCATTGGGCCACAATTCTTTGATAGGTTCTGAACCCCAGTTTTGTCTCTTCAGCATTATAAGCCAACTAAGTCTTTGACTTAGTTAGCTTTTGACTTCTGCTTTGACTTCAGTTGGCTTCTGTTTGACTTCTTAGCATCTTGCCTTGTCTACCTATTTATACGTGGAAAATACTGCAAGGGAACACTGTTGCTGAATCCAGCTCAGTTCTCTGAATCTTTACTCTCTCTGGGATTTTGGTCCTTAACATTCGATCTGCCTTGTTATTCTAAATTCCAACTCTGGTTTCCTTAGTCCTATGACATTGTCCTAAGATCTGCTGGCATTTCTGCCTCTTAGGAGCCACATTTGGTTTCTCAGACTTTTGTTCTTCATCAATAGTTTCTAAATGACTGGGCTAGAAAAGCATGTGCAGAATATTGTTCTCACTTCAGTGAGTTTCTTTCTCTCTTTTACTTTTCTAGGTCACGGCTACCTCAGTAGCTTTCTAACACTCGCAGCCAAATGTTGCTTATGATTTATCTGGCCTTTCTAGTATGTTTTCCTAAGGTAAACTGATATAGTGGGAAACCGAAGTTCTTACCCACCATTTAAAAAATTCTGTTTTGTCTTTCTATGAATTCTTTGTTTTGTCCCATCTTCCGTCACTTTTTCCTACCAAAAATTCCCATTCTCACAGATAGATTATTTTAAGATTAAAAATTGTTATTAAGCTAATATGTTAATTTTGAAAGGAATTAATTTTGCTTTGAACAAGAGCACAGATTGGTGAATGGAATATGGAAAATTCCTTAGGAACTTTTTCATCTCTAAGAGTAGTATCCAACCATCTGTACCATAATAAGTTTGTCAACTATGGAAGAAAGCAGTCTTTATAAAATCAGCATTATTCAATAACAATCTCAAAAACTGCTGCACTTTCCTGCTCATGCCACCAATTTCCAAATGTTCAGAGCAGAGAATTGTGGGATGGGATATGGAGAAATGGCCTGTCATAGTAACTATAAATGTTGGAAGAATGAAATTATAAATAAAGAGAGTTTTCTATGAATATATTTGAAGTATTTGTTCCTAAAGAACTTCTAGAATAAGACTCAAAAGTTTAACACAGAAACACCTCTTGATAAGTATGAAAATCAGTAAAATTTATCTCATAATAGTTTTTTCTTTTCTGTTATGTGATTCTCAGATTCACACAAAATTATTTTTATCTGGACTTCACAGATCTTCTTATATTTACTATGGGATCAGTCACCCTACATTTTTGAAACGTGGCAAAATAGTTAAAATTGGAACATTTCCCAAATACAGGGCATATGACCTACATTTCTGTAGAAGACAATATTATATTTCTGTCTAGTTCTGGGGTAAACTTTTTCATACCTGCCAATCTGATTTGACTAATGTATTGTTTTTACAATGCATTAGTGGAAATTAAATGGTAAATTCAGTCAAACATTCATTTCATACATCAAAAAGAAAAATCAGTCAACACAACTGTCTGACTGAAATGAATGAAGAAAATAATTCAAGGCAAACAGTTGTCCCAGTAGACTTGTATAAATACAGTAGTAGTGTCATGTGCAGAATTAATCTTTCCTGACCCTTAACTGGAGAACACTCTGCCAGCCAGTTCAGTTACTCAAATAATCCTGAATTTTAATATCCCAGTTTCATTTACTCTCAGTTAATGGTGACTGCCCTTTCTTCTCCTTCATCTGTCAATCAGTGGAGAATGTCAGAGCAGGAGAATAGTAATATTGGCATATTGTAATGTACTGTCCTGAATTCTACAGCTTCAAAATTCTTAGGCTAACTCAATGATCTTAAACAGTCTGGTGCAGAAGGGATATGTGAATTAAATCGCAGACCATTGGCTGGCCCTTCCAGCACTAACATCCCTTATTCCTGGTTCTAATATATCACAAAATACTCAAGAAGAAATTTTTGAGTGGTCAGCAGAAATATGGCTCCAAAGCAGGCACGTGGAAAAAAAAAAACATTGTCATCTATGATTCACTTTAAAGTTGACTTGTCTTTTACTCATAAACCAGAATCAGTGTAAATTCTGTTCTGCTAAATGTTAGAGAATCTGTTGGAGGAGTGTGGCCAATTCTTTCAAATATTTTTACTCTCTCTTTTTTTTTTTAAACGTCTTTGTTGGAGTATAATTGCTTTACAATGGTGTGTTAGTTTCTGCTTCATAACAAAGTGAATCAGCTATACATATACATATATCCCCATATCTCCTCCCTCCTGCGTCTCCCTCCCACCCTCCCTATCCCACCCCTCTAGGTGGTCACAAAGCAACCAGCTGATCTCCCTGTGCTGTATGGCTGCTTCCCACTAGCTATCAATTTTACATTTGGTAGTGTATACATGTCCATGCCACTCTCTCACTTCATTCCAGCTTACCCTTCCCCCTCCCCGTGTCCTCAAGCCCATTCTCTACGTCTGCATCTTTATTCTTGTCCTGCCCCTAGGTTCTTCAGAAGCTTTTTTTTTTAGATTCCATATATATGTGTTAGCATATGGTATTTGTTTTTCTCTTTCTGACTTACTTCACTCTGTATGACAGACTCTAGGTCCATCTGCCTCACTACTAATAACTCAATTTCGTTTCTTTTTATGGCTGAGTAATATTCCATTGTATATATGTGTCACATCTTCTTTATCCATTCATCTGTCGATGGACACTTAGGTTGCTTCCATGTCCTGGTGATTGTAAATAGTGCTGCAGTGAACACTGGTACATGTCTCTTTTTTTTTTTTTTTTTTAACATCTTTATTGGAGTAAAATTGCTTTACAATGGTGTGTTAGTTTCTGCTTTATAACAAAGTGAATCAGTTATACATATACATATATCCCCATATCTCTTCCCTCTTGCATCTCCCTCCCTCCAACCCTCCCTATCCCACCCCTCTAGGTGGTCACAAAGCACTGAGCTGATCTCCCTGTGCTATGCAGCTGCTTCCCACTAGCTATCAGTCTTATATTTGGTAGTGTATATATGTCCATGGCACTTTCTCACTTTGTCCCAGCTTACCCTTCCCCCTCCCCATGTCCTCAAGTCCATTCTCTAGTAGGTATGCGTCTTTATTCCCGTCTTGCCCCTAGGTTCTTCATGACTTTTTTTTTTTTTTTTTTTAGATTCCATATATATGTGTTAGCATACGGTATTTGTTTTTCTCTTTCTGACTTAACTTCACTCTGTATGACAGACTCTAGGTCCATCCACCTCACTACTAATAACTCAATTTCGTTTCTTTTTATGGCTGAGTAATATTCCATTGTATATATGTGCCACATCTTCTTTACCCATTCATCTGTCGATGGACACTTAGATTGATTCCATGGCCTGGCTATTGTAAATAAAGCTGCAGTGAACATTGTGGTACATGACTCTTTTTGAATTATGGTTTTCTCAGGGTAAATGCCCAGTAGTGGGATTGCTGGGTCGGATGGTAGTTCTATTTTTACTTTTTTAAGGAACCTCCATACTGTTCTCCATAGTGGCTGTATCAATTTACATTCCCACCAACAGTGCAAGAGGGTTCCCTTTTCTCCACATCCTCTCCTCATTTATTGTTTGTAGATTTTTTGATGATGGCCATTCTGACCGGTGTGAGATGATATCTCATTGTAGTTTTGATTTGCATTTCTCTAATGATTAGTGATGTTGAGCATTCTTTCATGTGTTTGTTGGCAATCTGTATATCTTCTTTGGAGAAATGTCTGTTTAGGTCTTCTGCCCATATTTTGGACTGGGTTGTTTGTTTTTTTGATAGTGAGCTGCATGAGCTGCTTGTAAATTTTGGAGATTAATCCTTTGTCAGTTGCTTCATTTGCAAATATTTTCTCCCATTCTGAGGGTTGTCTTTTCACCTTGTTTATGGTTTCCTATGCTGTGCAAAAGCTTTGAAGTTTCATTAGGTCCCATTTGTTTATTTTTGTTTTTATTTCATTTCTCTAGGAGGTGGGTCAAAAGGGATCTCGCTGTGATTTATGTCATAGAGTGTTCTGCCTATGTTTTCCTCTAAGAGTTTGATAGTGTCTGGCCTTATATTTAGGCCTTTAATCCATTTTGAGTTTATTTTTGTGTATGGTGTTAGGGAGTGTTCTAATTTCATTCTTTTACATGTAGCTGTCCAGTTTTCCCAGCACCACTTATTGAAGAGGCTGTCTTTTCTCCACTGTATATTCTTGCCTCCTTTATCAAAGATAAGGTGACCATATGTGCGTGGGTTTATCTCTGGGCTTTCTATCTTGTTTCATTGATCTATATTTCTGTTTTTGTGCCAGTACCATACTGTCTTGATTACTGTAGCTTTCTGGTATAGTCTGAAGTCTGGGAGCCTGATTCCTCCAGCTCCGTTTTTCTTTCTCAAGATTGTTTTGGCTAATCGAAGTCTTTTGTGTTTCCATACAAATTGTGAAATTTTTTGTTCTAGTCCTGTGAAAAATGCCATTGGTAGTTTGTTATGGATTGCATTGAATCCGTAGATTGCTTTGGGTAGTATAGTCATTTTCCCAGTGTTGATTCTTCCAATCCTAGAACATGGTCTGTCTCTCCATCTGTTTGTATCATCTTTAATTTCTTTCATCAGTTTCTTATAGTTTTCTGCATACAGGTCTTTTGTCTCCTTAGGTCGGTTTATTCCTAGGTATTTTATTCTTTTTGTTGCAATGGTAAATGGGAGTGTTTTCTTAATTTCACTTTCAGATTTTTCATTTTTAGTGTGTAGGAATGCAAGAGATTTCTGTGCATTAAATTTGTATCCTGCTACTTTACCAAATTCATTGATTAGCTCTAGTAATTTTCTGGTAGCATCTTTAGGATTCTCTATGTATACTATCATGGCATCTGCAAACAGTGACAGCTTTACTTCTTTTCCACACTCTCTAACTTTTAAAGCAAGATTATTTTTCAAATACTTTAAGGGTTACTTGAATACTATTATAAGGCTTGTTTGTATTTTTGAGTTGCCTATTTTCTAGAACAAATTTGTATGCTTAAAGTGCTTAATTGTAGTATATAGATAGCATATGGAAAGCAAGCGAAATAGATGGCTTTTCTGCTTTGAAAAAACTCTGCCTGTCTATGTAAGTAACAGGACACACTCCTCATGAAATAATGTGTCAGGAAGGAAGGAAAGGTAGTTTTCCTTAGTTTAAGTTTATGATACCAAAGAGGACTCTAAGAATAGCTTTGTAAAGAGGATCTGCATGAAACAGAAGTAACTCTAGGAAGGAAAAACCAAGTCTTGGCTAATATTATGTATTTTCTGATGGGCTCTTATTTTTTTGGTGGTGGAATGAGGATATGGCAAAGAAGTAGCAATAATAATATTGACATGTTACTTCAAGCTGTTTCCTGGGATGCAGGGATAACATGTGGGATAATAAAAGCACTTGGCAAAGGGAGTCAGTTCTCAATCATCCATCACTCAGTTTGCAGAGTATTCTTGTACTTTTCCTCCTCCTTCTTGTTGCCTTTTGGCCATTTTATGTTTCTCAGCATATCTGAGAGAAGGCAAGGTGAAAAAGAGTGGGTTAACTGTCAAATCAATCTAGTTTTCCATTTTGTAGTACCTCTCACAGTATGAGTATAGATAGAGAGCATTAGAATAATGGAAAAGAAGAGTCTCTTGGATCAGTAATAGGCTCTTGATATTTGGGCAATCTTGTGCTCATTTAGGAAGCTAAATGACAATTGAATAGTGTAAATAATTAGAAGTGTGTAAACTTCTAATTCAGTAATTCATTAAATGCTCATTCAGATAATATACCCAGGCAAGAAAAAAATTCTTTTTTTCCCCTTGTCATAATATTAATGGACATTGGGGGGAATTTGTCTTTATCTGTCTATCCATCCAGATATAGATACATATTTTGGATTTTATAGATTTATTAGTCCTGTACCTGTTTTCCCTCAGATCTATTCCTTGTCCTTTTCTTTCTCTGCTGACCCCTATAAGCTACATATACAAGGGCCCACTGTTAACATGGTTAGGTTTAATGAGAATCCCTGGTATGAGATTGCAGAGCAGGAGGAAGGGAGAAACCAGAGTAGTTTTCTGTCTCCCTCTCTATCTTGATGGCATCTCTGGAAGCAGTGTCTTCAACTCTGGGGCTCTAGGTCCTAAAAATCCTGTCAGACAGGTGAGCCTGGATGTTGTCTGGACTTTTGTGATATCACCTGCTTCCTTTGGCCCTCCAGCATAAGAGGGTAGCAGTCTTCTGTTGGTGATAATCTCTGGATTGTCTCACATCCCTTGTTTGGTCTCATGGCTCTTCCATGACCTGTGTAACCAGTCCCCTGTACTAAATTCCCTTTATTCTTGCTTGTAAAATGGTTTTGTTTCCCTGGTTAGATCCTGGGATACAATGGATAGGGCAGTTTTTCTCATGACTAACTCACTAATCAGTGAATATCAACAAATGCCCAGTAACATTAATACCCTAATTTTACTAGATTATTAGCTGCATTGACTGTAATATATCAGCCATCCTTAGAGTATCTTTAAGGTAGCATGATTTGGGGGATCTTGAGAGGGGTCATATGACCTCTCTACCAACTTCATAAATTCTTGTCCCAATGTCACATGTAAAATCATTTTTTAACCTCACAAAATCTGAGACATGGAGGGGGGATTGTAACTATGGGACATAGTTTCTGGAATTAGATGCATACATTTAAAGCATCAATCACACCACTATTTGTTCTGTGACAATATAAATATTTCAAATGTTTGGTCTTTATGAAACCAGATAACAAATACAGTTTATAATAATAATCCCTATGAGATATGCTACTACCACATTCAATTTTTACTAACAAGGCATTTTTCCCCATGATATAACAAGTGTGAATCATTACACAATACTAGGGGTACCAGTAATATCATAGATTTCAAGATTTTTATTTCATATAAATAAAATGTATTTTGGATCCAGACACAGACCACCAAGTTTGGCAAATGTACAATACCATCCAATAGTGGAAAACCCTTCCATTATTTTGTAGAAGAAATCTGAGGCTTCTACTACACCAGAAAAAGTGGAGAGAGACTTGGTCCTCATTGGCAAAGGTCATCCCTGCCAATATTCTTTGATCAGAAAGGAATGATCCCTTCAAAGGTAGGAGGTACTCCAGAATATCATGATTTAGAATCCACTCTCCGTAGACACAGCACATTTAGAAATCCTGCTATGCATGGGTGCCATATTGAAGTTGTAACCACATTCGTCTTCTTCATCCTCAGTGACCTCACGGTAACTTAGGATCAGATCAGCATTATTGGACCTTGACACTCACATTGTCAACCCACTGATGAGACAGTAAATGTTTTCCAACTGGCTCACTGTAAAAATGAAGCCACAATTGTAGTGTTTGCCAATTTCTGTAGTGTGAATGCTCCCACCGTGGCCAGTTTCAGGTTACCAACATGATGTCACTGAAGGCAAAGTTGGAAAGAGATTTTTTCTTATTTCCACCATACAAATTCAAAACAGGTAAACAACCTCAAGAAAGAGCGTAGATAATAACAAAATGTAGTAAAATAATTAGGAAGTGATGAGTTTTGAGTATTCATTAACATTGTTTTTAATAAAATTTATTTCACAGTAAGTTTATATAATCTAAATTTTAACAATGGCTATGTTTAACAACACAAAATTCCTGAAAAAAAAAAAAACTGGTTCTTGCAAGAGAGTATGAGCTATATGTAGCACACTATTGTTTGTCCTCCTCTTCTTAGATTCTCTGAGTTGCCTCAACCTCCAAACACAAAGAGCCATTTAAGGATTGTCGTCATCATGGCCAACAGTCCAGGGTATGTCTTCTTTCAGAGAAACACAAAAAGAAGCCTGTTTACTATGCCCCTTGATATATGTAGAGCTGAGAACTAGACTTTTGGGACTGACTGTGTCTCTGGAGGGAAGAGAGTTGGGGATGGAGGATTGTTGGGAAGCTCATTTTTATATGTTTTTATGAGTCTAGAGCAGTAAAACACAAAATGAAAATTTATCAGTAGAGTGTTTGGCTACCTAAAATTTTCAGTAAGTCACCCCACTATGAAAAATGTACCTTCTCCGCACAACTCTTTCAGGATATCACAGAGGGCTCACTTCCAGTGCTCTCTAGTTAATGTAGACGGCAGCTACCATTGACACAGCTGCCCTTTCTGTGACATAGCAAGTTTGGCTCCCACCATCCTCTGGTACCCTCCAATTCTGCTGCTATCCAAAGCTTTTTCAGTTCTATGGGCCTTGGGGATCATCTTCAGAGTTAGCTCTTTTCTCTCTATTGTGCTCTGTAAAAGATGCCCTAGAGCCAAGTTGCCTCGCTCTGGAATAGCACAGATTGAACGGGACAACTGCTTTAGTTTCACATATAGTCCTTCTGTTCTGTGGGACTAGATACTAGGGTGGCTGGGCCCAGGCCATTTTGTAAAATAGTCACTAATCTGTATCTAGTAAGCCACTTCTATCTGATAATAATGTTGTTGCTTGACTTGGTCTACATTTAGGATATGTCTTTCTTAGCAGCTCTGTCTAACACCTTTAAAGTCTGATTCTATCATCTGTCCCAGAATATTCAGTTGCCATATATGCCTACATATGTCTTAATCCCAATTGTAGAATTGTTTCAACCTTTTTTCCAAGAAATTCTTGTGTTTCTATTAAAGAATGTGATACAGAAAGATATTTGGAAAGAGTAGCCTGCCTGTGATGAGTTAATGAGACCGGCCTGCCTGTGAAGGTTACTTTTATGTGTTAACTTGACTGGGCCATGGAGTGCCCAGATGTTTGGTTAAACATTATTCTGGGTTCTACAGTCTGAATGCTTGTGTCTCCCCAAAATTCAAATGTTGAAATTCTAATGCCCCAAGAGTGATAGTATTAGGAGTTAGGGGCCTTGGAAGGTGACCGAAGGGTCATGAGAGTAGAACCCTTATGAATGAGATTAGTGTTCTTATAAGAGAGACCCCACAGAGATCCCTTGTCCCTTATGCTACTTGAAGATAAAACAAGAAGTCTGCAGTCCAGAAAAGTCTGCATCTGACTGTGTTGGCACTCTGATCTTTTGATGTACAGCCTCCAAAACTGTGAGAAATTTCTGTTGTTTGTTAAGTTGCCTAATCTATAGTATTTTCTTATAGCAGCCCAAATGGATTAAGACACTATTTCTCTAAGGGTGTTTTTGGATGAGATTAAAATTTAAATCTGTGTATTGAGTAAATCAGCCCCCTGTAATGTGGGTAGGCCTCATCTAATCAGCTGAAGGTCTGAATAGAACAGAAAAGCTGACCTTCCCCTGAATAAGAGGGAATTCTGCCACCTGATGTCCTTTGAACTGGGGCATTGACTTTTCTCCTGCCTTTGGACTCAAACTAAAACATTTGCTCTTCCTGGATCTCAAGCCTGCTGGTTTTTAGAATGGAACATCATTGGCTTACTGATTCTCAGGATTTTGGACTCAGACTTGAGTCTTGAGTCTTCAGCTTGCTTACTCATCCTGTAGGTATTGGGACTTCTGCACCTCTATAATCGTGTGAGCTAATTCCCTGTAATGAATATCTTTATATATAAATATATACATATATCTGTATACACACACATATATACATATCCATATATATCCTGTTGGTCCTACTTCACTGCAGAACTCTAATACACTGCCTGATATACTTAGTTTTGACTCTGTTAACCTCAGCACTCCACTACTGCACATGGTATACATATTTTTTGCATAACCATAATTTCTTTATTGAATACATTTTTGAAATAGAAGGAAAGATATTTTCTTTTTTTTTTAAGATTTTTTTTGATGTGGACCATTTTTAAAGTCTTTATTGAATTTGTTACAGTATTGCTTCTGTTTTCTGTTTTGGTTCTTTGGTTCTAAGGAGAAGCCTTAACCACTGGACTGCCAGGGAAGTCCCAAAGATATTTTTTTCATATGTACAGCAATACAAGTTTTTTCACCATAGCCATAGATCCCAATGATTATTTCAATGAGCTGATTTAGTATTGATGAAAATGATGGAGAATATTTTTTAAACCCAGTTTTTCTAACTACATAATCATAAATCTTCACACTTAATCAGTTTACATGTTTGGAAAATTAAATGACTCTAAAGGAGCCTAAGTAGTTATTTATGTATACTGTACAAAATTACAGAGACAGGAAATTTGTTGATATTCCTTTAAGGTTCTTTTGAATTTCCAAAATATTTTATAAGATTTAGTTTACTTTGAAGTAGGATTAGCTTTTGTAAATAAGAAATCAAAGTTCTGAAAGGAGGAGCACCAAAAAAAGTCAGGTCTCTTCAAAACTAACCTTGGCTCTACCAGTGATTAGCTGTTTAACCAGTTCACATCTGTGGATCTCATTTTCATTATGTATAATACAAGTACTGGTGATAACCAAATAATCTCTATGCTTTTAGTATTATGTCATCCATAGGCAAGAGTGTGAGATAAGGAGAGGTTTTCTTGATTCTAACTCATCTAAACTCATTTTACTGACTTGGGTTTTTCTCAACCTGCTTCTAAGACCACAGAATGATTCCCTCCTCCAACCAAATGGCACTGGGGAAAAAATCTGATACTCATTTGTCATATGTGTAAGTAATTTAAAATGGATTCAAATGTTATTAACTCTCCAGTTTTATATTTCTTTGCTTTGCATTATAACAAGAATGACATTTTTAACTAAATGAATGAAACTCAAAAGTGGAATTTCAGGTGACAGAGTATAGTTTGGGACATTAGGAGTTTTCTTGACCATTTAAAGAACTTTCAGGGTGATTGTCTACTTGGCTTACCTATAACATTGAGAGAAGTGTGTACGATGTTACAGGTCAGGACTGGCCAAGAGGTAGAGGAACTGCTACCAACCATATGTCATTAATATTTAATCAAGTATTATGTGCTAGGCATTGTGCTGGTTGATAGGTGTGTAGGGTTAGTGAAGATGGTGCATGGAGCTTACTATCTACCTGTACTTACTTGTGACCATGGAATCTACAAACATCAGAGAAATATTGAAGACGCCAGGCCCACGATGCCCTACATTGCATAACAGTCATCTATTCTTACTTGATAAATAGAGTTTGAAACACTATTTAAAACTGGAGGAAAGAGAGGAACAATTCTTTACATCTTACCTCAACCCTGAAATATCTCCTCATTTTCTTATGTGTCCCTCCTGTTTTTTGCTTTAAGGAAGAAAGGGAACTAAAAAAAAGTATTTCTGAGACATAGAGACAAATGAAAAAATAATATCAGTACATTTTGATAATTGATGCCTGAGACTGTGTAAATAGCTTTGAGATCAAATTTAACTGAAAATAGTGCAACAGAAAGTGAATAAGTACCAGCTACCGATATTTATTTGACCCAAATATTCAGAGTCAAGGGCTGGACACTAATAATAATGTTCAAATTTATAATCAAGGTAAATACTTAGACTAGAGAAAATTCTTGTGTAGGACTTCTTTAGCCTCCTAAATTAATTCACCAAAACTCAAATACTATCCTTTATAACCTTGAAAATGAAAGCTTTACTTTTTAATAGGAAATCTGCATCTCATTGTAAAAATAGAACACTTCATTCCTGGCCTATACATATTTTCAGAAGCAGTAGTTTTTGGAGTGCTGAATACTTAGCATAAAGACATTGAGTCTTGAAAATTCATTTCAGGCATGAGAGACCTACATATATATGTATAGATAGATACAGGACTATTAAAATGAAATAACCACTTCCTGGGAGCAAAAGTCTGTGTGATGAAAACTCTCCAGAGTGATACCTTTTGCCTTATGTTTTGTGATCCTAAGTCTGCAAGTACAAAATAGATCGAAAAATGAGGAATAAATACAATTTATGGTGATTATTGATATAATTAAAGTTCCTGGTACTACTTGGGTCAATTATCAAGGAGCAGAGAGAATTTTACCAGTAAAACAGTCTACCAGATTTATCAAATCTTTTCTTAAACTTGATGATTAGAGTATCCTACATGCAAACATTATTACATTTTTATTTTTGACATTTTCCTGCTTTACTGAGAAGTAAATGATGTATCAGACTGGTAATACAGAGCCTGAAGTTTTGGTTCCAATTTTGTGATTTGGAATAAGTCCCATATCTTATGTAAGCCTTCTATTATAAAAGTAAAGCTTTCATTTCCAAAGTTTTAGAGAACAATATTTAACAATGGGTTTTGGTAAATTAAGTTTATGAAGGTTAAATAAGTCCTATATAAGAATTTTCTCTAGTTTGAAGTGTTGACATTTGATGACAAATTTAGAAGGTGGACCATGACCCCAGTTATCAGTGCTGGGTGCTTTCTCCTACACCAAGATATTTCTCACCTTAAAGATCAAAAGAGTAAAGTGTGTTAAATTCAGATTGATATGAACTGACACCTAGGAATTGGGACTTAGGCATAACTAATGTTTGTTCATGAATGTAAGCTGTCTCACAGAAGTGTGAGCAAATCCATGGTATTCAGATTGAGTTTAAAGTCAACCACTTGGAGGATATATTCCAGAGAGTTACATATGTTTGTAGATCAAATGATCTTCATATTTTTATGAATTTGGTGTGAAATGCTTACCTGATAGAGCCTCAAAAATTATCTGTGGTTTGTGCAGGAGAACATAAGGGCAATGTGGCAGACTAATGGACTAATAAAGTTTCATACTTTCCTGAGGTTGTTTGTGACAAGTTGGGACCACGTGGCCACTTCCCCCCAAAATGAATGTGAAGTGAGAATAATGCATATATCTTCAGGAACAAAGCAGTTAGGAAATAGATGTACCTTTCCTGTGGTCTCTTTTTCCAAATAAAAAATGAGAGGATCTCAAAGACCTAGCCAAGGACAGGATTCCTGAAGGCCATTAAACCAGGAAACCCCAACTGGACTTTTTACAGGATTCAGAAATATTATTGTGTGAAGCCACTGAACTATGGAGAATTGCTGGCCATACTGAAATATTACTTAACCTTCCAAATACAGAATTTGACTTTTTTTTTTGCCAATGATAGTACTAACTCAAGATATTTAAGGGCTGTTGAAGAATAATGTCATACATTTGTTTGTGGTCTCTCAGTTTACAGGGTTTGCATTTGTGCTTTACAAAACCCTATCAAGTAGTTGAGGGGCGCAAATCCATAAAAAATTTACTGGAGAAACAGGCTTAGGAAACTTCCCTTAGGACACACTGCTAATGAATGTCACAGTGCAGTGGAGACTTCCAACTCAGGCAAATGGATCGAAAGCCCACACTTTTCCAATGCTCTTCTGCCTGAAAAAGCCTAGAGTTAGTTGCTCCAAGGTATCCATTATGGATACAGATGCAATCTTAAGGTCCAGCTGCATTCTCCCTTCAAAGGTTTTATTGAAGTGTATTATATGTACAGGAAGTACAAATATCATAAATGTTTCACTGCAAAGATTATCACAAATTAAGCACAACTAGGTACCCAGCATGCAGACAAAGACATAGTCCTCCATACTCCCAGTTACTAATTCCGTTCAAGTGTGACCATTTCCAGCCTCTGACTTTTAACCTAAAGACTAGTTTGACTGCATTCCATTTTATATAAATTTGACAATATAGTATGCATTCTTTTGTGTCTGGCTTTTTTGCTACATATTATATTTAAGAAATTCATTCATATTGTTGTGTGTAGTTGAAGATGATACTTTTTCATTGCTGTGTGTTATCTTCTTGTTTGTAAAAATCACAATCTATTAATCCATTCTGCTGCTCATGGGCATGTGGTAGTTTTCACTTTGGGTCTCTTAGAAATAATCAGAGGCAGTTTTGAGTCCCACATTTTTCTTTCTTTCTTTCTTTTTTTTAAAAAAAATCTTTATTGGAGTATAATTGCTTTACAATGGTGTGTTAGTGTCTGCTTTATAACAAAGTGAATCAGCTATGCTTTATAACAAAGTGAATCAGCTATACATATACATATATCTCCATAGCTCCTACTTCTTGCGTCTCCCTCCCACCCTCCCTATCCCACCCCTCTAGGTGGTCACAAAGCAACCAGCTGATCTCCCTGTGCTATGTGGCTGCTTCCCACTAGCTATCTATTTTACATTTGGTAGTGTATATATGTCCATGCCACTCTCTCACTTCGTCCCAGGTTACCCTTCCCCTTCCCCATGTCCTCAAGCCCATTCTCTATGTCTGAATCTTTATTCTTTATGCTACGTCTGTTCTTTATTGGAATAAAGAACCAATAAAGAACCAATAAAGATGGTTCTTCAGAACCATTTTTTTTTTAGATTCCGTATATGTGTTAGCATACGGTATTTGTTTTTCTCTTTCTGACTTATTTCACTCTGTATGACAGACTCTAGGTCCATCCAACTCACTACTAATAACTCAATTTTGTTTCTTTTTTTTTTTTCCCTTTTCCTCTTCTTTTCCCTTCTCCCTTTTCCTTTTTCCTTCAACATCTTCATTGGAGCACAACTGCTCCACAATGGTGTGTTAGCCTCCGCCCCACAACAAAGTGAATCAGCTATACATATACATATGTTCCCATCTCTCTTCCCTCTTGTGTCTCCCTCCCTCCCACCCTCCCTATCCCACCCCTCTAGGTGGTCACAAAGCACCGAGCTGATCTCCCTGTGCTATGCGGCTGCTTCCCACTAGCTATCTATTTTACATTTGGTAGTGTATATATGTCCATGCCACTCTCTCACTTCGTCCCAGCTTACCCTTCCCCTTCCCCATGTCATCAAGCCCATTCTCTATGTCTGCATCTTTATTCTTTATTCTACGTCTGTTCTTTATTGGAATAAAGAACCAATAAAGAACCAATAAAGATGGTTCTTCAGAACCATTTTTTTTTTAGATTCCATATATATGTGTTAGCATACAGTATTTGTTTTTCTCTTTCTGACTTATTTCACTCTGTATGACAAACTCTAGGTCCATCCAACTCACTACTAATAACTCAATTTTGTTTCCTTTTATGGCTGACTAATATTCCATTGTATATATGTGCCACATCTTCTTTATCCATTCATCTGTCAGTGGACACTTAGGTTGCTTCCATGTCCTGGCTATTGTAAATAGTGCTGCAATGAACATTGTGATACATGACTGTTTTTGAATTATGGTTTTCTCAGGGTATATGCCCAGTAGTGGGATTGCTGGGTCATATGGTAGTTTAATTTTTAGTTTTTTAAGGAACCTCCATACTGTTCTCCATAGTGGCTATATCAATTTACATTCCCACCAACAGTGCAAGAGAGTTTCCTTTTCTCCACACCCTCTCCAGCATTTGTTGTTTGTAGATTTTTTGAAGATGGCCATTCTGACTGGTATGAGGTGATACCTCATTGTAGATTTGATTTGCATTTCTCTAATGATTAGTGATGTTGAGCATCCTTTCATGTGTTTGTTGGCAATCTGTATATCTTCTTTGGAGAAATGTCTATTTAAGTCTTCTGTCCATTTTTGGATTGGGTTGTTTGTTTTTTTGATATTGAGCTTCATGAACTGCTTATAAATTTTGGAGATTAATCCTTTGTCAGTTGCTCATTTGCAAATATTTTCTCCCATTCTGAGGGTTGTCTTTTCATCTTGTTTATGGTTTCCTTTGCTGTGCAAAAGCTTTGAAGTTTCATTAGGTCCCATTTGTTTATTATTGATTTTATTTCCATTTCTCTAGGAGGTGGGTCAAAAGGGATCTCGCTGTGATTTATGTCATACAGTGTTCTACCTATGTTTTCCTCTAAGAGTTTGATAGTGTCTGGCCTTATATTTAGGTCTTTAATCCATTTTGAGTTTATTTTTGTGTATGGTGTTAGGGAGTGTTCTAATTTCATTCTTTTACATGTAGCTGTCCAGTTTTCCCAGCACCACTTACTGAAGAGGCTGTCTTTTCTCCATTGTATATTCTTGCCTCCTTTATCAAAGATAAGGTGACCATATGTGCATGGGTTTATCTCTGGGCTTTCTATCCTGTTCCATGATCTATATTTCTGTTTTTGTGCCAGTACCATACTGTCTTGATGACTGTAGCTTTGTAGTATAGTCTGAAGTCAGGGAGCCTGATTCCTCCAGCTCCGTTTTTCTTTCTCAAGATTGCTTTGGCTGTTCGAGGTCTTTTGTGTTTCCATACAAACTGTGAAATTTTTTGTTCTAGTTCTGTGAAAAATACCATTGGTAATTTGTTATGGATTGCATTGAATCTGTAGATTGCTTTGGGTAGTATAGTTATTTTCCCAATGTTGATTCTTCCAATCCAAGAACATGGTATATCTCTCCATCTATTTGTATCATCTTTAATTTCTTTCATCAGTGTCTTATAGTTTTCTGCATACAGGTCTTTTGTCTCCTTAGGTCGGTTTATTCCTAGGTATTTTATTCTTTTTGTTGCAGTGGTAAATGAGAGTGTTTTCTTAATTTGACTTTCAGATTTTTCATCATTAGTGTATAGGAATGCAAGAGATTTCTGTGCATTAATTTTGTATCCTGCTACTTTACGAAATTCATTGATTAGCTCTAGTAGTTTTCTGGTAGCATCTTTAGGATTCTCTGTGTATAGTACCATGTCATCTGCAAACAGTGACAGTTTTACTTCTTTTCCAATTTGTATTCCTTTTATTTCTTTTTCTTCTCTGATTGCTGTGGCTAGGACTTCCAAAACTGAATAATAGTGGTGAGAGTGGACATCCTTGCCTTGTTCCTGATCTTAGAGGAAATGCTTTCAGTTTTTCACCATTGAGAATGATGTTTGCTGTGGGTTTGTCATATATGGCCTTTATTATGTTGAGGTAGGTTCCCTCTATGCCCACTTTCTGGAGAGTTTTTATCATAAATGGGTACTGAATTTTGTCAAAAGCTTTTTCTGCATCTGTTGAGATGATCATATGGTTTTTATTCTTCATTTTGCTAATATGGTGTATCACATTGATTGATTTGCATATATTGAAGAATCCTTGCATCCCTGGGATAAATCCCGCTTGATCATTGTGTATGATCCTTTTAATGTGCTGTTGGATTCTGTTTGCTAGTATTCTGTTGAGGATTTTTGCATCTATATTCATCAGTGATATTGGTCTGTAATTTTCTTTTTTTGTAGTATCTTTGTCTGATTTTGGTATCAGGGTGATGGTGGCCTCATAGAATGAGTTTGGGAGTGTTCCTTCCTCTGCAACTTTTTGGAAGAGTTTGAGAAGGATGGGTGTTAGCTCTTGTCTAAGTGTTTGATAGAATTCACCTGTGAAGCCATCTGGTCCTGGACTTTTGTTTGTTGGAAGATTTTTAATCACAGTTTCAATTTCAGTGCTTGTGATTGGTCTGTTTATATTTTCTATTTCTTCCTGGTTCAGTCTCGGAAGGTTGTGCTTTTCTAAGAATTTGTCCATTTCGTCCAGGTGGTCCATTTTATTGCCATATAATTGCTTGAAGTAATCTCTCATGATCCTTAGTACTTCTGCATTGTTGTTGTTATTTCTTTTTCATTTCTAATTCTATTGATTTGAGTCCTCTCCCTCTTTTTCTTGATGAGTCTGGCTAATGTTTTATCAATTTTGTTTATCTTCTCAAAGAACAAGCTTTTAGTTTTATTGATCTTTGCTATTGTTTTCTTTGCTTGTATTTCATTTATTTCTGCTCTGATCTTTATGATTTCTTTTCTTCTGCTAACTTTGGGTTTTGTTTGTTCTTCTTTCTCTAGTTCCTTTAGGTGTAAGGTTAGATTGTTTATTTGAGATGTTTCTGGTTTCTTGAGGTATGCTTGTATAGCTATAAACTTCCCTCTTAGAACTGCTTTTGCTGCATCCCATAGGTTTTGGATCGTCATGTTTTCATTGTCATTTGTCTCTAGGTATTTTTTGATTTCCCCTTTGATTTCTTCAGTGATCTCTTGGTTATTTAGTAACATATGGTTTAGCCTCCATGTGTTTGTGTTTTTTACGTTTTTTTTCCCTGTAATTCATTTCATTTTATTTTTATTAATTAATTAATTTATTTATTTGGCCGTGTTGGGTCTTCGTTTCTGTGCAAGGGCTTTCTCTAGTTGTGGCAAGTGGGGGCCACTCTTCATCGTGGTGCGCGGGCTTCTCACTATCGCGGCCTCTCTTGTTGCAGAGCACAGGCTCCAGGTGCACAGGCTCAGTAGTTGTGTCTCACGGGCCTAGTTGCTCCGCGGCATGTGGGATCTTCCCAGACCAGGGCTTGAACCCGTGTCCCCTGCATTGGCAGGCAGATTCTCAACCACTGCGCCACCAGGGAAGCCCTGTAATTCATTTCTAATCTCATAGCGTTGTGGTCAGGAAAGATGCTTGATCTGATTTCAATTTTCTTAAATTTACTGAGGCTTGATTTGTGACCCAAGGTGTGAGCTATCATGGAGAATGTTCCGTGCGCACTTGAGAAGAACGTGTAATCTGCTGTTTTTGGATAGAATGTCCTATAAATATCAATTAAATCTATTTGGTCTATTGTGTTATTTAAAGCTTCTGTTTCCTTATTTATTTTCATTTTGGATGATCTGTCCATTGGTGTAAGTGAGGTGTTAAAGTCCCCCACTATTATTGTATTACCGTCGATTTCCTCTTTTATAGCAGTTAGCAATTGCCTTATGTATTGAGGTGCTCCTATGTTGGGCGCATATATATTTATAATTGTCATATCTTCTTTTTGGATTGATCCCTTGATCGTTATGTAGTGTCCTTCCTTGTCTCTTGTAACATTCTTTAGTCTATTTTATCTGATATGAGTATTGCTAGTCCAGCTTTCTTTTGATTTCCATTTGCATGGAATATCTTTTTCCATCCCTTCACTTTCAGTCTGTATGTGTCCCTAGGTCTGAAGTGGGTCTCTTGTAGACAGCATATATATGGGTCTTATTTTTGTATCCATTCAGCAAGCCTGTGTCTTTTGGTTGGAGCATTTAATCCTTTCACGTTTAAGGTAATTATTGATATGTATGTTCCTATGAGCATTTTATTAATTGTTTTAGGTTTGTTTTTGTAGGTCCTTTTCTTCTCTTGTGTTTCCCACTTAGAGAAGTTCCTTTAGCATTTGTTGTAGAGCTGGTTTGGTGGTGTTGAATTCTCTTAGCTTTTGCTTGTCTGTAAAGCTTTTGATTTCTTCATCGAATCTGAATGAGATCCTTGGCGGGTAGAGTAATCTTGGTTGTAAGTTCTTCCCTTCATCACTTTCAGTATATCATGCCACTGCCTTCTGGCTTGTAGAGTTTCTGCTGAGAAATCAGCTGTTAACCTTATGGGAGTTCCCTTGTATGTTATTTGTTGTTTTTCCCTTGCTGCTTTCAATAATTTTTCTTTGTCTTTAATTTTTGCCAATTTGATTACTATGTGTCTCAGCATGTTTCTCCTTGGGTTTATCCTGTATGGGACTTGCTGTGCCGCCTGGACTTGGGTGGCTATTTCCTTTCCCATGGTAGGGAAGTTTTCGAGTATAATCTCTTCAAATATTTTCTCGGGTCCTTTCTCTCTCTCTTCTCCTTCTGGGACCCCTATAATGCGAATGTTGTTGCATTTAATGTTGTCCCAGAGGTCTCTTAGGCTGTCTTCATTTCTTTTCATTCTTTTTTCTTTATTCTGTTCCACAGCAGTGAATTCCACCATTCTGTCTTCCAGGTCACTTATCCATTCTTCTGCCTCAGTTATTCTGCTATTGATTCCTTCTAGTGTAGTTTTCATTTCAGTTATTGTATTGTTCATTTCTGTTTGTTTGTTCTTTAATTCTTCTAGGTCTTTGTTAAGCATTTCTTGCATCTTCTCGATCTTTGCCTCCATTCTTTTTCCGTGGTCCTGAATCATCTTCACTATCATTATTCTGAATTTTTTTTCTGGAAGGTTCCCTGTGTCCACTTCATTTAGATGTTTTTCTGGGGTTTTATCTTGTTCCTTCATCTGGTACATAGCCCTCTGCCTGTTCATCTTGACTGTCTTTCTGTGAATGTGGTTTTTGTTCCACAGGCTGCAGGATTGTAGTTCTTTTCGCTTCTGCTTGTGTTTCCTTATTAATTTTCATTTGGATGTTCTGTCCATTGGTGAAAGTCGGGTGTTAATATCCCCTACTATGATTGTGTTACTGTTGATTTCCCCTTTTATGGCTGTTACCATTTGCCTTATATATCGAGGTGCTCCTTATGTTGGGTGCATAAATATTTACAGTTGTTATATGTTCTTCTTGGATTGATCCCTTGATCATTATGTAGTGTCCTTCTTTGTCTCTTTTAATAGTCTTTATTTTAAAGTCTATTTTGTCTGATAAGAGAAGTGCTACTCTAGCTTTCTTTTGATTTCCATTTGCATGGAATATCTTTTTCCATCCCCTCACTTTCAGTCTGTATGTGTCCCTAGGTCTGAAGTGGGTCTCTTGTAGACAGGATATATATGGGTCTTTTTTTTGTATTCATTCAGCCAGTCTGTGTCTTTTGGTTGGAGCATTTAATCTATTTTCATTTAAGGTAATTATTGATATGTAAGTTCCTGTTACCATTTTCTTAAGTGTTTTGGGTTTGTTATTTTAGGTCTTTTCCTTCCCTTGTGTTTCCTGCCTAGAGAAGTTCCTTTAGCATTTGTTGTAAAGCTGGTTTGGTGGTGCTGAATTCTCTTAGCTTTTGCTTGTCTGTAAAGGTTTTAATTTCTCCATGTAATCTGAATGAGATCCTTTCTGGGTAGAGTAATCTTGGTTGTAGGTTTTTCCCTTTCATCACTTTAAATATGTCTTGCCACTCCCTTCTGGCTTGCAGAGTTTCTGCTCAAAGATAAGCTGTTAACCTCATGGGGATACCCTTGTATGTTATTTGTTGTTTTTCCCTTGCTGCTTTTAATATTTTTTCTTTCTATTTAATTTTTGATAGTTTGATTAATATGTGTCTTGGTTTGTTTCTCCTTGGATTTATCCTGTATGGGACTCTCTGCACTTCCTGGACTTCATTGACTGTTTCGTTTACCATATTAGGGAAGTTTTCAACTATAATCTCTTCAAATATTTTCTCAGTCCCTTTCTTTCTCTCTTCTTCTGGGACCCCTGTAATTCAAATGTTAGTGTGTTTAATGTTGTCCCAGAGGTCTCTGAGACTATGCTCAATTCTTTTCATTCTTTTTTCTTTATTGTGCTCTGTGGTAGTTATTTCCACTGTTTTATCTTCTAGGTCACTTATCCGTTCTTCTGCCTCACTTATTCTGCTATTGATTTCTTCTAGAGAAGTTTTAATTTCATTTATTGTGTTGTTCATCATTGTTTGTTTGCTCTTTAGTTCTTTTAGGTCCTTGTTAAACGTTTTCTGTGTTTTCTCCATTCTATTTCCAAGATTTTGGATCATCTTTATTATCATTACTCTGAATTCTTTTTCAGGTAGACTGCCTATTTCCTCTTCATTTGTTCGGTCTGGTGGGTTTTTACCTTACTCCTTCTTCTGCTGTGTGTTTCTCTGTCTTCTCATTTTGCTTAACTTACTGCGTTTGGGGTCTCCTTTTTGCAGGCTGCAGGTTCGTAGTTCCCGTTGTTTTTGGTGTCTGTCCCCAGTGGCTAAAGTTGGTTCAGTGGGTTGTGTAGGCTTCCTGGTGGAGGGGACTGGTGCCTGTGTTCTGGTGGATGAGGCTGGATCTTGTCTTTCTGGTGAGCAGGACCACGTCCAGGGGTGTGTTTTGGGGTGCCTGTGACCTTATTATGATTTTAGGCAGCCTCTCTTCTAATGGGTGTGGTTGTGTTCCTGTCTTGCAAGTTGTTTGGCATAGGGTGTCCAGCACTGTAGCTTGCTGGTCGTTGAGTGGAGCTGGGTGTTAGCATTGAGATGGAGATCTCTGGCAGAGCTTTCACCGTTTGACGTTACACGGAGCCGGGTGGTCTCTGGTGGACCAATGTCCTGAACTCGGCTCTCCCACCTCAGAGGCTCAGGCCTGACACTTGGCCAGAGCACCATGACCCTGTGAGCCACACGGCTCAGAAGAAAAGGGAGAAGGAAGGAAGGGAGAGAGGGAGGGAGAGAGGGAGGGAGGGAGGGAGGGAGGGAAGGAGGAAGGAAGGAAGGAAGGGAATAAAATAGCATAAAAGAAAGTTATGAAAAAATAAAAAAACTATTGGGCTTCCCTGGTGGCGCAGTGGTTGAGAATCTGCCTGCCAGTGCAGGGGACACGGGTTCGAGCCCTGGTCTGGGAAGACCCACATGCCACGGAGCGGCTGGGCCCGTGAGCCACAACTACTGAGCCTGTGCATCTGGAGCCTGTGCTCCACAACAGGAGAGGCCGCGACAGTGAGAGGCCCGTGCACCGTGATGAAGAGTGACCCCCGCTCATCACAACTGGAGAAAGCCCTTGCACGGAAACGAAGACTCAACACAGCCAAAAATATATAAATTAATTAATTAATTAAAAAGAAAAACTATTAAAAATAAAAAAATTAAAAAGTAAGAAAAATAAAAGGAAGAAGAGAGCAACCAAACCAAAAACAAACCCACCAATAATAAGCACTAAAAGCTATACTAAAAAATTAATAAATAAAATCAGATAGACGGAACACTAGGTTAAATGGTAAACACTAGGTCAAATGGTAAAAGCAAAGCTACAGACAAAATCACACAAAGTCCACTGCCTCAATTAGGGGTGATTCGTTGTCTATTCAGGTATTCCACAGATGCAGGGTACATCAAGTTGACTGTGGAGATTTAATCTGCTGCTCCTGAGGCTGCTGGGAGAGATTTCCCTTTCTCTTCTTTGTTCGCACAGCTCCTGGGGTTCAGCTTTGGAGTTGGCCCCGCCTCTGCTTGTAGGTCACTTTAGTGCATCTGTTCCTGCTCAGACAGGACGGAGTTAAAAGTAGCAGCTGATTAGGTGGCACTGGCTCAGTTAGGCCGGGGGGAAGGAGGGGTACGGAATGCAGGGTGAGCCTGTGGTGGCAGAGGGCAGTGTGACATTGCACTAGCCTGAGGCGCGCCGTGTGTTCTCCCAGGGAAGTTGTTCCTGGATCACGGGACTCTGGCAGTGGCGGGCTGCACAGGCTCCCGGGAGGGGAGGTGTGGATAGTGACCTGTGCTTGCACACAGGCTACTTGGTGGCGGCAGCAGCAGCCTTAGTGTCTCATGCCAGTCTCTGGTGTCCGTACTGATAGCTGCGGCTCGTGCCTGTCTCTGGAGCTCGTTTAGGTGGTGCTCTGAATCCCGTCTCCTCGCGCACCATGAAACAGTGGTCTCTTGCCTCTTAGGCAGTTCCAGACATTTTCCCAGACTCCCTCCCAGCTAGCTGTGGTGCACTAGTCCCTTCAGGCTGTGTTCACGCAGCCAACCCCAGTCCTCTCCCTGGGATCCGATGTCCGAAGCCCGAGCCTCAGCTCCCAGCCCCTGCCCACCCCAGCAGGTGAGCAGACAACCCTCTCGGGCTGGTGAGTGCTGGTCGGCACCGATACTCTGTGAGGGAATCTCTCGCTTTGCCCTCTGCACCCCTGCTGCTGCGCTCTCCTCCGTGGCTCTAAAGCTTCCCCGCTGCCACCCCCCGTCTCCGCCCGCAAAGGGGCTTCCCAGTGTGTAGAAACTTTTCCTCATTCCCAGCTCCCTCCCACTGGTGCAGGTCCTTTCCCTATTCTTTTGTCTCTGTTTTTTCTTTTCTCTTTTGACCTATCCAGGTACCTGGGGAGTTCCTTGCCTTTTGGGAAATCTGAGATCTTCTGCCAGCGTTCAGTAGGTGGTCTGTAGGAGTTGTTCCACATGTAGATATATTTCTGATGTATTTGTGGGGAGGAAGGTGATCTCCACATTTTACTCCTTGGCCATCTTGAAGGTCTCCCCACGTTTTTCTAAAAGAGCACACAAATGAAAAAACCAAAGGGCTCAGTGTCCCATGCTTGCCATCTTCATCTGTATCCCAATTCTTCACATTTCAGTAGACCTATTCTTAAAGGAAAGGAAGCTACCAGAGGACATTCGGTATCCATCTTCTATCTGACCTTACTGTTTTACTATCTTTATTACTTGGATACTCTGTATAGGTTTACCTTTTTGAACATGCTAAATGTAAGACGCCTAATTTTAAATTTCTTTTTTACATAAAATATACAAAAACTAATAAACATTTCAAAGATGAAAACATCAACTTACTATAGACAAAAGAGCACTGGACTTAGAATTCTGGAAAACTGGATTTTAATTTCTGTCTTGGGGACTTTGTTTAAAGAACATCTTCAGGACTCAACTTTGCAATATATATGATGGAGTTATATTCCTGCTTCAAATTTTTTCTGTTATGTGAATGCTTTATATGTAAAGGCGTTTGGTAATCCAAAAAACAATACACACATATTGGTCATTATTAGGGATAAACTTGTAAAGCAAGTGGATTTTAAGGCCAAGTATTCATGAGAGCTAAAACAAATCTAAGGTCAAATCTGTTGAGATTTTCCTCATTTAATTTTCTTTTCTCTATCTCTCTTTTTTTTGTGTGTGAATGCACTCTTAAGTATACTGTTATTTTACAACAAGAGAGTGAAAGAGAAAGAAGAGAAAGCTATACAGGAAACATTAAGCTTGAAATTCTTGCCAAGAACTAGACTGGCTCCCTACAGAGTGAGGTGTTACGGTTATCGACATCCATTTCTCCCCTCTCTCGGGACTCATAAACCGGCTAGATGTCCTCCAGTTTCTATCCAGGACATTAAATGGCGCGGGTGCATTGTCAGCATGTGATTACACCCTCCCCAAGGAATCTGCAATTTCAAGCACCCACTCCTAATCTCCCTGCTACAGCAGAAGTGCACTGCAATCAAAGACAAATTTGTAGGTCAATGAGGTGGAAATTGGTTGTCTTTAAGTTTCTGATTTTTAAATACATTTTATACAGATTGGTTCAAATGAAAAATAGGTTGGGATGGGGAAAAATGAGAGCTGCCACCTTGCATTAATATTCACAATATTGTCTACTTAGTTTTGGTTTCTGGATTAATGTAGCACTGACTTGACTCCTGTCTCAGTCAATAATAAAAAGATAATAAAATGGATAAATGGAAACCAAAGAATTTGCAGGCTGCACGATGTGTGATTTTTCAAGTTAAAAAAATGACGTTCATCTGGGAGCAAACTAACTTAAAGATTTTCAAAGCCAATTTCAGCTCAGCTGCTGGGATTTGTTTGAAATCTACCACTGACTGAGGTGTGAAACTTACATGTGATACAGTAAATCTCATCCACTGTTATTTTAAAGGACCGAAATGTGCTTTTATAACAAAATTGTCTCAAATAAAAAATACATTTTTACAATCTCACTCTGTCATAAACTTTCATGTCAGGTTTTGGCTCCACAATACATGCGGAGGAAGCATTATACAGAAATAGGAAAGAGGCATGCATAATAACTTGTTTTATTTTCCATTGTAAGAGAGAGACAGAGATGGTCCTATACCGTTCATGTGATCAAAATACTAATATTACATAGTTTATCAGAAATGACCAATAAGCATATCTTGAGTCATAAGACTATTGCTTATTGCTGCAGAATAGTTTTGTAATTGATATACTGTAATGCCATATGTATATATATATATATATGGAGTTCTGTGAAATGTGGTTATAATTTCTTCCATTTACCATATTTCCTGAAATAATTATTTAAAAACTCCAGGCCAAAATTCTACAAGAGAGGCGTACCTAGTTTATATCATTTTCACAGTAACATTTCAAAAATTGGGTTTTCTCAAAAAAGGTTTTAAACAAATTGTGTTGTAATTAATTAAATTGTAGATTTCTCACTATTATAGGTACGATTATTTCAAGTTTGTAAGCAGTTAAAAAGATTCCATTTGTGTGAATAAAATGTCTACTTATGTCAGTGTTTGAGAGTATAAGGATATAGACTTGAAATGACATTATATCGCTAACATAACTATTAGCATATTATGTGTCAATAGATCATTGGCATAATGCGTGTCAAATAAATATCAATGATAGAAGACAAATTGGCAAGCAATTGTCTCAGTGCCATTTCTTTTTAGAATATATTGTTTGTTTATTTACTGACCTTAGACATTTGGGCACACTCTAAAGCATTTACAAATTAAATGATTAGGCTGGAAAAAAAATTACAAGGCATTGCTCACATGTTTCAAAAACACCAGTATGATATACTAGTAATTCTCAAAGAGGAGTCCTCTTCCCTTAAACTTAGACTTTTAGGGCTTCAGTGTATTCATATGCAGTCATACCTCAGAGATATTGTGGGTTTGGTTCCAGACCACTGCAGTAAAGCAAATATGATAAAGTGAGTCACATGAATTTTTTGGTTTCTGAGTGCATATAAAAGTTATGTTTACACTATACTACAGTCTATTTAGTGTGCAATAGCATTATGACTAAAAAAACAGTGTACATACCTTAATTTAAAATACTTTATTGCTAAAAACTGCTAACCATTATTTGACAACGCAGGGTTGCCACAAACCTTCAATTTGTAAAAACCACAATGTCTGTGAAGCATGATGAACTAAGCACAGTAAAATGAGGTATGCCTGTATGTGTACATTCACAAATAAAACAGGGTGTTCATAATGTCCCTTCCCTTACAAAGCCACTAGAAAATGCTCTTAGGGTAATTCAAACAGCATAGGGAATGTTAACGTGCTTTGGAAACTAAAAATAAAAAAACTCCTGACTCTTGTGCTAACCCCTGAGCTTGGTATACTCTGCAGAATGGGAGATGGGACTAAAAGTTCCAAGCTTCTACTCACAGCTTGACCTTTCTGATGACCAGCCCCCATCCAGGAGCCCACCAAGAGTAATCTCATTAGAACAAAAAGATGTTCCTATCACACAGCAAATTGCAAAGGAGTTAGGAGCTCTGTGTCAGATGGTCCTATAACTCAGTCAATTACAAAGGTCTTAGGAGCTCTGTGTTAGGAACTGGGGTCAAAGAGTAATGATAGCACCCTTATCTACAAGCATTTCAGGAGCTCTGTGTCAGGCACTGGGGGCAGAAACCAATATATATATATACATATATATATATATAATATTTATTTATATATGTTTCTTATTTTACAGTGGGTCTACACTGTAAAGACAGCTGAGCTTTTAATCTAAGCTGTCATGATAAACTCAGGGCACCGAGTTTTCCATCATATTAAAAATTCTAAGGAGATACTAGCATCATTAAAATAGTGTTTAATTATTCCTTTTCTTAAGTTCTGATGTGGTTACAGACTGCTCTTGGATTATTAATAAGTCATTCTTTCCAGCAAGGAATTTGTGATCATAAGATACAAAATAGGAAAGCTCTTTTGATTTACCCATGTTATGATTTTGGAAAGAAATAAAGTTAGGTATTTCTGATGTAAGAAAACCAGTAAGAGTTTAGTTTAAATGCTGCTGAATTCAACTTAGTAAAAATATTGAGACATTTCTTATCTGTATGAACAGCAAGAATCTGAAAGCATGATTCCAGCAATTACCCTCTTTGAGAATCAGTCCATATGTCACTAGAATTCTTAATAATTTAAGAAATTATTAAGAAATTTGTATTTCAACTAGAAATACAAAACCAAAAAGATTTTATTTACATCCACTCTAATTCAACAAACCCTTATTGAACTCTTACTTAGAGTAAGGTTCTGTTTCAGAGACTGTGGATGATGTATAGATGAATAAAAAACAATTCTGGCTCTTACTGACCTTACATCAAGAACATTTACAGTGGTTGAGGATACACTATATAAAGCCTGTTTCTCTGGTCCATCTTACTTAAACCAGGACAGAGACTCTGGGTATCTATATTGTCCAGATGGAGATCAAGACCTCTGTGGGAAAGATGCAAAATGATTTGCAGACCTTCTCAATCATTTCCTGATGATTACTATGTAAATTCCTTGGAAACTGACACTGGTTTATATATACCTATTGCTGTAGATTCTATACACTTGTTACTTA
The DNA here is from genome assembly GCF_949987535.1 of Balaenoptera acutorostrata. Taxonomy (NCBI): domain Eukaryota; kingdom Metazoa; phylum Chordata; class Mammalia; order Artiodactyla; family Balaenopteridae; genus Balaenoptera; species Balaenoptera acutorostrata. The sequence goes on from NC_080069.1 coordinate 85,003,088, forward strand.
AAGTGTGGCCTTTGGACTAGCAGTATTGACTCTACCTGATAAGGATAGGTGGTAACTTTTCTCTAAATGTTTGTTGGAATTCACCTGTAAAGCCAGCTGGTCCTGGACTTTTGTTTTTTGGGAATTTTTAAAATTATTGATTCAATTTCATTACTGATTAATTGGTCTGTTCATATTTTCTATTTCTTCCTGGTTCAGTCTTGGGAGATTGTACATTTCTAAGAATTTGTCCATTTCTTCTAGGTGGTTCATTTTATTGGCTTATACTTGTTCTTAGTAATCTCTTATGATCCTTTGTATTTCTGTGGTGTAGGCTGTAACTTTTTTATTTCTGATTTTATATATTTAGGGACTCTCCTTTTTTTTCTTGATGAGTCTGGCTAAAGGTTTATCAATTTTGTTTATCTTTACAAAGAACCAGCTCTTAGTTTCTTTGATCTTTTCTATTGTTTTTTTGGCTCTATTTCATTTGTTTCTGCTCTGATCTTTACGATTTCTTCTACTAATTTTGGTATTTGTTCTTTTTCTAGTTCTGTTAGGTTGTTTTTTGAGATTTTTCTTATTTCCTTATGTAAGCTTTAACTGCTTTCGCTGTGTCACATAGATTTTGGATAGTTGTGTTTTTGTTTTCCTTCATCTCCAGATAGTTTTTGATTTCCTCTTTGATTTCTTCAGTGACCCATTGGTTGTTTTGTAGCATATTTTAGTTTGTGTGTTTTGCAGTTCTTTCTTATAGTTGATTTCTAGTCTTATAGCATTGTCGTCAGCAAAGATGTTTGATACAGTTTCAGTTTTCTTAAATTTACTGAGGTTTCTTTTGTGGCCTAGCCTGTGATCTATCCTGGAGGATGCTCCTTGTGCACTTGAAAACAATGTGTATTCTGCTGCTTTTGCATGGAATGTTCTATGTATAGCTATTAAGTTCATCTGGTCTAGTGTGTCATTTAAGGCCAGTGTTTCCTTACTGATTTTTAATCTGGGTAGTCTGTGCATTGCTGTAAATTGGGTGTTAAAGTACTCTACTGTTATTGTGTTACTATAAAGTTCTTCCTTTATGTTTGTTTATATTTGCTTTATGTATTTAGGTGGTTATGTGTTGGATGCATATATTTTTATAATTATTATATCTTTTCATCAGATTGATCCCTTGATCATTATGTAATGTCCTTCTTTGTCTCTTGCAACAGTCTTTGTTTCAAAGTCTATTTTGTCTGATATAAGTATTGATACCCCGGCTTTCTTTTGATTTCCATTTGCATGGAATAATTTTCCAACCCCTCATCTTCAGTTCATGTGTGTCTTTAAATCTAAAGTGATCTCTTGTAGGCAGCCTATATATGGGTTGTATTTTTGTATCTATCCAGCCACTCTGTGTCTTTTGGTTGTAGTGTTCAGTCCATTTACATTTAAAGTAATTATTGATAGGTATATACTTATTGCCATTTTGTTAATTTGGGGGGGGGGTGTTTTTGTTTTTTCTTGTTCCTTTCTTCTTTTGCTCTCTTCCCTTGTGTTTTGATGACTATTTTAGGTGTTATGTTTGGATTCCTTTCTCTTTGTGTGTGTTATTACATATAATAACTATATATATATATAGTTATTTTAAGTTGCTAATCTCTTAAGTTAAAACACTTTTTAACATCCTGCATTTTTACCCCCCTCCCCATGTTTACTGTTTTTGTCATCGTATTTTACATCTATTTGTTTTATGTATCCCTTAGCTGCTTATTGTGGATATAAATGATTTTTTTTTACTAGATTACCTATCTCCACTTCACTTAGTTCTTCTGGGGTTTTGTCTTGTTCTTTCATTTGGAACGTGTTCCTCTGTTGCTTCGTTTTGCCTAATTTGCTGCTTTTATTTCTGTGTATCTGGTAGGTTGGTTACGTTTCCTGGCTTTGGAGGAGTGGCCTTTTGTAGATGTCCTATGCATCCCAGCAGCACACTATCCTGTGGTCATCAGAGCTGTATGATCTAGGGGTGTCCCCTATGTGGTCTGTGTGTCTCCTCCTGTTGTGGCAGGCTGACCACAGTGGGCAGTCTTGTAGGTGTGGCTGACCCCCAGTCCAGTTGGTTGCCAGACCCTGCCTTGTGTGGAGACTGCCAGCCACTGTTTGGTGGGGCTGGGTCACAAGGGGCTCCACAGGGGGCCCCAGGGCTAGTGCTGGCTCACTACTGGGCAGGGTTGGGGTCTAGGAGATCCCAGGGCTGATGCCCACACATGGTGGGTGAGGCCAAGTCCTGGGGCTAGTGCTGGCCCACTAGCATGCAGAGCCTGGTCCTAGGGTCTGACTGCAGGGCCCAGGGGTCCCAGAGCTGGTTTTGGACCACCGGTGGGTTGGGCTACTTCCTGACATAGCTGGCTGTGAGGTCTGGGGTGTCTCAAAGCTTGTGTTTGCTCCCTGGTGAATGGGGCTGATCCTGGGGCAGCTGGCTGAGGGGCCAAAGGTGTCTCAGAGCTGGTGTTGGCCTGTTGGTGGGTGGGACCAGCACAGCTGGTCCTGTTATTGGTGCTAGACTGCTGGTGGGTGGGCTGTATCCTACCACGGTAGGCTGCAGGGCTGCAGTTTTCCTGGGCTGGCGTCAGCCTCCTAATGGCTGAGGGTGGTCCTGAGGCTATAGCAGGCTTGCTGGTGGGAGGGCCAAGGGCCCAGGGGATTCTAGGGCTGCTGGCTGCCCACTGGTGGTCAGAGTTGGGTCCTGGGGTCTCTGATTGCAAGGCCCTGAATGTCCTGGGTCTAGTGCCTGTGCACTGGTATGTACAGCCCGGTCCTGGGCCTTCTGGTAGGCAGGGCTATGTGCAGGAGTAGCTGTGGGATCAGGGGTTCTTAAGTAGCCTGTCTTTTGGTGGGTAGGCCTGTGTCCCTGCCCACTTAGTTGCTTGGCCAGAGGCATCCTAGTACTGGTACCTTCAGGCTGATGGGTGGTGGTGGGGTTGAGTACCGAGCCTACTAAACAAGAGGGAGGATTCCACAATGGCGCTTGCCAGCACCAGTGTCCACGTGGAAGGACGAGCTCCCCAAAAGGGCTGCTGCCCATGTCTGTGTCCCCAGGGTGAACTCCAGTTGCCTCCTGCTTCTCTGGGAGACTCTCCAAGATCAGCAGCTAGGTCTGACCCAGGCTACTTTCAAATTACTGCTTTTGCCCTGGGTCCCAGAGCATGTGAGATTTTGTGTGTGCCCTATAGAAGTGCAATCTCTATTTCCCAAAGCCCTCTGGGTTCTTGAAAGTAAGTCCCACTGGGCTTCAAAGCCAAATATTCTGGCAGCTCTCTTCCCAGCACAGGATCCTCAGGCTGGGCAGCCTGATGTGGGGCTCAGACAACTCGCTCCTTGGGGAGAACCTCTGCAATTGTAATCTCCCGTTTGTGGGTCACCCACCTGGGGGTATGGGCTTTGACTGTACTGCGACTCCTCTCCTCCTACCCGTCTTGTTGTGGTTCCTTCTTTATATCTTTAGTTGTAGAAGATCTTTCCTGGTAGATTCTGGTCTTTTTCATAGATAGTTGTTCTGTAAATACTTGTAATTTTGGTGTGCCCATGAGAAGAGGTGAGCCTCAGGGTCTTCCTACTCTGCCATCTTGGGAACTCTCTATTTCTTAGGATCTTAAGAATTACTCTTAATCAGAAGTGAAAAATAGCTATTCTGTTTAACCACTAATATATTAAGCAAATCAGTTAAGCATCATGTAGATGTTTTAAAGTAATTAAATGAGTTCAGACTTCATTTTAAAAGGGATGAGGGAAGAAGTTTAAATTACAGAATTTTTCATTTTAGAAAAGAAAATAATGTTAGCTTGTATTCAATGAGTATAATGCTCACAAAGATGCAACGCCCAAACACTCATTTTCACCCCATATACCACTGTTATGACAGCTTCAGGGTGAAAGTGAAAGGGAGATGAATCAAGAAGAAATGGACAAAGAACACAGGAGATAAACAGAGAACAGGAGGAAGAAACTCTTGAGAAAAAAGCAGAAAAAAGAGAGGAATAAGAGATGGAGGTATAAACGAACAAGAGAAGAAACAGATTGAGTATACGTCAAAAATGAGAGGAAGAGAGAAAATTAAAAAGTGGATTCATTGGTTCTGAATTATTAGGGGAATGGATGATATATATATTTTTTGGCCTCACCTCAATTTCAATCTGGTTATGCACTTTAGAGTGGTTTAAATTGCTATTTCTGTCTTTTTTTTTTTTTTTTAAAGGATTTTCTTATTTATTTATTTATTTATTTATTTATTTATTTATTTATTTTTGGCTGTGTTGGGTCTTCGGTTCGTGCGAGGGCTTTCTCCAGTTGCGGCAAGCGGGGGCCACTCTTCATCGCGGTGCGGGGACCGCTCTTCATCGCGGTGCGCGGGCCTTTCTCTATCGCGGCCCCTCCCGTCGCGGGGCACAGGCTCCAGACGCGCAGGCTCAGCAATTGTGGCTCACGGGCCCAGCCGCTCCGCGGCATGTGGGATCTTCCCAGACCAGGGCTCGAACCCGTGTCCCCTGCATTAGCAGGCAGATTCTCAACCACTGCGCCACCAGGGAAGCCCCTTTCTGTCTTTTGAAGAGTAATTACTGAGCACAATTCTTTAATTACTCTTTACCAGGAGTGTTTCTGAGGCCCTGCTCTGAGTGGAATCACTGTGGCAGCCTGTCAGACATGGTGGAGTTCTCAGGTTTATACTGCCCAGTGTCATGGCACTTTCACTTTTGAAAACAGAGTTTGCTACAAGGGTCTAACTTGGCAGTAAATAAAGTTGTGGCACGTTGGAATCTTCACATTTATTGCTAGGTGGTCCCTCAAATACCAGGTGGAGTCAACACCGTGGGCAACCTTTTTCTTATTAACCTTGAGACCAACACATGTAGAAAGATACTATCAGGCTCTATCACTTCAATTCTCAGTTTAAGTTTGATGATGTTCCTATGTTATACCTCTCATTCTCATTCTAGTTTTTGTGTGTCTGTGTTTATTTGTGTGTTGACTGAAGAAAATATTGACTTAGAATTGAAATAAAATGGCAAGGAGTGTAAGATTTTTTTAAAATTAAAGTCCCCCAAAAGAAAGTAGAAAATCTCCCAGCCATTGTGAATTTCTTTTTGTTTTGATTTGTTTTAACATTATTTAGTCATAGAATTAGTGCTAGAGCTAGGTCTTTTTAATTTTTCTCATTTCAACTGAATTTTTATAACAATACATGTTTTGGCTTTTAAACTGTAAGTGAATTTCATGTTTATAAATGTGAAGAAGTAATAATTAAATAAAAGAGGAAAGTTTAAACACTGTACACATAACTCAACAACACAAACTTTACTCTAAACTGCTCCTTCCTAATACTTTGCATTTCTTTTTTTTCTTCCTTCCGTAAGCTAAGACATTGATATCATTCAAACATGAAGGTGAGAAAAATACTAAATTTATATTTATATCTAAGAGGAACCTGTGGTGCAGGTCCTCTAAGGAAAAGCAATATTAAGGAGAAAACAAACAGAATTTTAAAAACCTATGATAAGCAGACACAATGCAGGCAATAGAAGGAAATTTCTAAAACATATATGTTTAATTTCTTCTGAGACATGAGACAAGCTGCACCTCTAATACAGAACTAAACTGTGAAAGAAGAGCATTCAGAAAACAAGAAGAGATTGGGACAATTTTTAAATATGATAGGTAAAATTTAAAATTCAATAGAAGGATTAAAAAATAAAGCAAAAAAAAAATCCTGGAAAATTAAATAAAAAGATAAAAAGAATAAAATACATGAGGAAAAAAAAAAAAGATTATTCCAGGAGTTCCAGCACAAGGAGTTAGAGAAAGGCCAACAGAAAATATGAGAGAATAAATTATCAAAGAAATACTGTAAAAACATTTCCAGAGCTGAAGAGTATACATTTTTGTACTGGAAAAGCTCATGTTGGAAATAAATTTGCCAAACAAATGCATAAAATTTAAAAAAAATCAGAAATTCTAAAAACAACAAAGAGAAAGTCCTAGAAGCTTCTGGTGGGAGGAAACAATCATCAAAAAAAAAATGATCATATATAATAAAATAGAATTCAACTGCCATTAGATTTCTTAATGAAAATGTTGGCTGTGATAAAATAAGGAAGTGATGTCTTTAAATTCTGAGGGAAAGTATTTTCAATCCAGGAATCATACTCAGGCAAATTATCAATAGGGTGTGAAGTGAAAAAAATATTTTTTTTAGGTATACACGTTCTTAACATTTATCATTCTTGATTGTCCTCTTAGGAAGCTACTGTAGGATATATTTCAGCAAAACAAGGGAGTAAACTAAATATGAGAAGGACATGAAATCTGGCAAAGGGTGAATCCAAAGCAATAGTGCCATGGAGTTCCAGTGTGACTACTGTACAGGAGACCTAGCCAGCAGCTGGTGAGCACTGGAGCAGGGGGATGGAGAACTGCAGAGCCAAGGTCTTCCAAAAACAATCATGGCCAGTTTGAAAAAGGAATTTGGTTTAGTCAACTCAAAAATTTCAAATGCCAGTGGGCATTTGAAAGATCTGTTGAAATATTTGCAAAATGTAATGACTCCAAGTGAAGCTGAGAAAATAGGGGGAAAAAGGCAATTATTAATTCCATAGGCAAAATGTGGGAGAAAAAATTGCAATAATAATATATAATACAAAGTCATATTAAATAATGTAACCCTTATTTTCCATTAAAAAATGATATCAAACTACACTGGGAGACTGAGGAGAAGGGACGTGTGTGTGTGTGTGTGTGTGTGTGTGTGTGTGTGTGTGTGTCTGTCTGTCTGTCTACATGCTCATGTGTGTGTTTGGGAGCAGAGTGAACTTAACTCCCATAACAAAAATAAACTGATAATATCTGAGGTTGATAATCAAGAAAACAGTAATACAAGTCAATTATTTTAAAATATTGTGATAGTCTCAGGGTATATGCCCAGTAGTGGGAGTGCTGGGTCATATGGTAGTTCTGTTTTTAGTTTTTTAAGGAACCTCCATCCTGTTCTCCATAGTGGCTGTATCAATTTACATGCCCACCAACACTGCAAGAGGGTTTCCTTTTCTCCACACCCTCTCCAGCATTTATTGTTTGTAGATTTTTTGATGATGGCCATTCTGACTGGTGTGAGGTGATACCTCCTTGTAGTTTCGATTTGCATTTCTCTAATGATTAATGATGTTGAGCATCCTTCCATGTGTTTGTTGGCAGTCTGTATATCTTCTCTGGAAACCGTAATTCAAAGAGTCATGTACCACAATGTTCATTGCAGCTCTATTTACAATAGCTAGGACATGGAAGCAACCTAAGTGTCCATCGACAGATGAATGGATAAAGAAGATGTGGCGCATATATACAATGGAATATTACTCATCCATAAAAAGAAACGAAATTGAGTTATTTGTTGTGAGGTGGATGGACCTAGAGTCTGTCATACAGAATGAAGTAAGTCAGAAAGAGAAAAATAAATACTGTATGCTAACGCATATATATGGAATATATAAAAAAAAAATGGTTCTGAAGAACCTAGGGGCAGGACAGGAATAAAGATGCAGACGTAGAGAATGGACTTGAGGACACAAGGAGGGGGAAGGGTAAGCTGGGACAAAGTGAGAGAGTGGCATGGACTTATATATACTACCAAGTGTAAAATAGATAGCTATTGGGAAGCAGCTGCATAGCACAGGGAGATCAGCTCGGTGCTTTGTGACCACCCAGCGGGGTGGGATAGGGAGGGTGGGAGGCAGACACAAGAGGGAGGAGATATGGGGATATATGTATATGTATAACTGATTCACTTTGTTATAAAGCAGAAACTAACACACCATTGCAAGGCAATTATACTCCAATAAAGATGTTAAAAAAATAAAATCATGTGCATTCATTATTTGAATATAAAATTTTAAAAATGATTTTTAAAAGAAATAAACATAAAACAATCCTGGGTGTAATATTTTCATCTACTAGTAGAAGTGTAGATCATTTGATGCTATCAGTACTACTCATGGTTTTGAGAAAAAATATGCTGCATGTGCTTAAGAAAATGATCCTGATTCATACCTTAACTTCTTGTAAATGACATTCTCGAAGAAGGAAGAACTTTGTTCTAGCCTAAGGAATTGGGTAAAGAATTTACAGGATTTGAATGTATGGCATCTGCCCAGAGGGTTGTATATTGTTCAGACTTTGAAGAATTTGCTGCAGGTATTAATTGAATTGGTGAATAATCTTAACCAAGGTGATTACAATTCAAATATTGATGTATCTTTAATTCATAACATCAAACTAGCCCTGAGACAGACTGTGTGTGTGTGTGTGTGTGGTGGAGGAACGAGGAGGGGCAGATAGTGACAAGAATCACAGAACTTCCCTATACCCCAAGGATTACTATTGATGCTTCTGATCTCTAGGGCTTATGGATGAATTGTATTCCACTCCATTGCATTGTTTCCTTTGGGGCAGTGCATTATCAGAGGAAAGTGTCTCTTGCGTCGTTAAATCGGTCCAGTGGCTCCTGTCTTTTGAGGTTTACCAGTTACACTGACAGCATTTCTGCATCATTTCTAGTTTCTCTTTGTTCTTACCCTCTGTGGCACCTGGTTTGCTCAGGTCCCCTCCAGCCTCTTTCCAGCACATTCAGAGCAGGGGTGAGGCCCCACAGCAGTACACAAAGAGCCTAATTTACACCCTCTCTCTTGATTCAGGGGTCCAGCTTTGAACCCACCTCTTAATCATGACACAGACCACTTCACCCGCCTCGCAAGATTTCTTCTTAATTCTTCTGCTAAGTGTCTTTATTTAGTTATTTTGATTGTTAGCATGGCATTCTTGTTTGTTTGATTGTGCTTTAGCCTAGCAATTATGATTTTTTTCTTTTAGTACACCACACGCTATGACACTAAGAAAAGGGTTGCTGAGTGTCAAGCACTCTGGGAATACTTGGAGGTCAGTGGCTTTCTAAAATGCAGCACCTGTAACATTGATTTGCACAATAGATGTGCTTTTAAAACACAGTAGATTCGTAAATGGTCTCTGTAGGGATAGCTTATTTTATGCTGTGGGAAAGGGAGAGTACTGGAATGTTGAAGATGACTGCATAAGAGGTATCCAGTTCCCTTGGGGGCTGAAGGGAATTGTGGAATCAGTCAACTGTTCATTAATATGAAAAATCCAATATCAGTTTTAATCAAAACCACATAACCGACCTTCCTTTTACAGAATACCTAGTCACAGGGCCAGCCAGTATGTTTGTTTCGCCTTGTACAAGCCTCCAGTCCTTGCTGCCTGATTGGGTAGTGACATTTACCAGTATTAACTTAATTCAATTTAATCCAATTCAATCAACAACCGTGTACCAATTACATTGTGCCGAGTATACTTCTTGCGATACAATTTGACTACAACTCAGATCCGGGCCTGGAGGAGTCATAGTCTAGTAGGAATAAACATATGGCTAATTAAGCATCACAGTTGTGGCTGATATAGGAAAGAAAGTACTGTGACTATTACAGGGGCAACTTTTTGTACCTGGAGTTAATGTGCTTGCAAATGTATGTGCAAAAGCTTAAAGTTTTTATTTTGAATACTTTAAAAATGCCTTTTCTACTCATGCATCTCTTTTCACCGTTTTCTAGTGATTTTGGATTCTTTAGCTCACTGAGTAGTGGAAATGGTAATGGGAATATTAATTCATTTGTGTGAATGTATTTTCTGGAGTAAAACTTGATGGGACCAGATGCTAGCTCTCCACTCAGGAGCTTCCTTTAACCAAAAAGTACTGAGCTTCAGTATCCAATCCAGGATGCACCCCTGGTTCTTCCTGAGTTGCCACTGTCCAGAAAAGCATCATAACTTTTGTATTTTCTTCTTGAACATCAGCAGTGGTAAGAGTAGCCTATAAAGCAATTACGTTGGTCCCTGAGTGCCAAAGGGTAAACCTCTCCAAAGCCATTTAAATTAATCGAGAAGGCAAAATGTTAATAAGTCAATATGGTGAATAAGCAGGGGGAATTTGAATCCTGAGCATTATCCCATCTGTAAAACTGGGTCTAATAAGCGGAATAACGCTGTGCAGTGTGACTTGAATGTGGGATGATATGCTTGGCCTGATCAAGTCAGCAGCTAAATATAATCAGAAAAAAGAATTGTTTAAAAACGTTTCCCTACTTCTCTTTGGTGGAATACCACTGTACAGAACACATTCAGAATTAAGAGGCTTGTGTGTATTTAGCTTAATTAAATATTTAATCAAATGTCATCTACCTATTATTTCCAGTCTGCAATTTTCCATAACACCCAGAAGAATTAGCTAATTTTGAACATTTCTGTTGACTTTCTTGAAATTGAACACTATTGCTTTATGCTTCTATCCATCTTTTGGTTGTCCCCAAATCTGTCCCTCCTTCATCACCTTCAGCTTCCCTGGGTAAACCAAGTGGAATTAGTAATCACTCACAGCATTTAGAAGCTCAGCTGACCTGAATGAAAAGCCCAGGACCCATCCAGGTTGAAAAATGAAATTGCTGTGCCTTGTTGTGATTTTCACATATTTCTCCCTCGCTCCCTGAAACCGCTTCTTACTCTTAATTAGAAGGAAAATGTGAACAGATATATTATATAAGACAGTGGAATAGGGACCGGGCACCAGGTCGAGGCCATTTAATTAAAAGGTGTAAGATAAATAGACTGTAAAATTCAGCTATATAAAAGTAGTCTGCTTAGCAGAATTGAGTAAGCTAAATTAACATGTGAATTTCCAGAAGAGAGGGAAAACAGCTTTGAAATCTTATCAGCTTTATATTTCCTTTTAGTATGCTTTGGGTTCAAGATCACAGGCTCAGCACAATGTTTTAAAAAGAAGGAAAAGAAGAAAAAAAGGAAAGGAGAGATGGAAGTAAGAAAGAAATCAGTCACATGAGTGTATGGTCACAGATTGCAATCAAAGAACGTTGTTCTGGTTTGCTTGTCTAATATTAAATGGACATCATATTTTTCAGTAGTTTGTCAAATTATTTCAATAGTGATTAGGAACAAGAATTGTCTGGACTATGGCTTCAAAATAGCTTGAGCTAGATTTGCAGTAACAAAGAAGCAGTGTTACAGAGAGGAATTTTACAGAGTTTGCTAGGGGGCACTGCAAGGCTATCTTTGCCTTGTTTGTTCCTTTGAGTTGTTAGTGGTTGGTCCATTTTAATTATCTGTGTTTCCGTGAGAGATGAAGTATCACGTTGTTAATTATGGAGTTTTCAGCTTCATAATGGTTTTTATCTAACTACTTTTGTTTCCTGTGCCCTTCAAATTTTATGTTTTCTGGTGGGATTTGGGTAAATGGAAAACACTAGATTATAGTAGGGGTTTGGTCTAGGAAATAACTGAATCCAGCTGCCACTATGAAAAGTGAGGTTTGTTTTCCCCTAAAATAGCCAGGCCCAAGCACATCCCAGAATTTGGTGTTGAGCATCCAAATCTTGGGCTTCGTATACTGAGAAGCATTCCTTGTCTCTTGAAGTCGGTGTGAGAGATTTCTGAAAAAAGATGCTCTCTTCCCTGTCATCAGCAGGGCCTGGTTCACCCATGACCACAATGTGATTAAATAATAAGAATATTAAAAAGCACCTGAGGACCGGAGAGTCCCATCAGTCTTGGTTCAGAAATTTTACTTTTCTGAGGGGAAAAAATAGTCATACCCAAGGCAGTGCTGCTTTTACCTCAGAGCACCATAATTGAACCAGTTTGGGTTTCTTCTGATGCCTTTTGCCCACGGTAGAGTTCTCTTAACTAAATTGCATTAGATATTTTCATGGCCCAGGTAAAGCCACTCAACAGTTAAATTCTTTAGAAACTAAGTGAACAACTTTCACTGTAAATGCTCCAACAAGAGGCAGACAGAGAACACTCATAGGGTCAGCAGAAAATGGAGAACTCTTAGCTTGGGTATCTGTAGTGATTTCAGGCATACATAGCCTCAACTCAAGTTATGGAAGGTTAAATCAATGATCTGCTTGCAAGATCAAGCAGCTGTCAACAGATTCTGCAAGGGAAGGGCCACCAGATAGCATGTATTGTAAATCAGTCCTTTTCAAACCTTTAAACCAAAACTCAACTCATTTCCAAGAGGCCCAGTTCTTAGGGTGGCCGCTCTATGATGACCAATGGATACGCCTCCAAGGCATAATGGAGACATCTGGCTATCACTTACATTCAGATTATTTGGGTGGCTAACTGCTACCCATCCAATGTCTATTTCTCATTTACTTCCTTACTAGCACAATCCCAGTTTTACTGGGTGTGTCAATTGCCCAGCTAAAAGTCTACTTTTTCTAACTTTCCTTGCAGCTAAAGTTTCCTGTGTGAAACAATTCTGACCAATGAATTTGTCAGTTTTTGTTGGTGCTTCCAAGAAATCATTTAAAATGGGACAGACTTGGCTGGCTTGTCTTTTAGCCTTTCGTCTTTTCCAGTATCCTTTGTTTCTGGAACATAGATTCAACCATGATGCAGAGTAAGAACCATCATGTGACTATGAGTTTACAAGGACATGATGGGATGGCTGAGCTCAGTGATGGAAGGAGTAGGACTCCTAGTGCTGTCACAGAGCCTCAGGCCGGCACTGGACTACCTAATTAGACTTCTCATTACCTGATAAATAAAACCCCTGCCTTATATAAATCACTGATATTTCACTTTTCCCTTTAATGCAGCTGAAGTAAATTCCTACCTGATACACACACCTTACAGCAAAAATATGAGCAACTGACGTAATAAGCAGTCAACTTTAAATTTCTTCGAAGTTTATTTTCTTTTGAAAAAATTCATTTTTTATAATTTTTATTATAATATAAAATATCATGTGTTTTTTTTTTTACAAAACATACTTCAAGTAAAATTGATGATCCAGGTAGTGTTGGGGCATTTATCCTCTGACTTCTCATAGCATGTCCTGTCACTGTTTATTCAATATGGAAAATACAGCGTTGGAATAGAGTCCAGGAAATTTGCCAAAACATATATCCCCTAAAAATGCAAGGAGTAGGTTAAGCTTAGTATTGTCATATCTAAAATGGGAATAAAAATACTAAAACCAACTCGTCATCAAAAGGAATAAGTAAAATGAAGCTAAATCACCAAACACTGTGTCTGGCGTATAATAAATACTAAATATTATTTGTATAAGACATGTAATAGACATTTCATATATACAATTGCATACCAGTTTATTTTACATGAAACATTATAAATATAGTTTATATATCTGTGTGACCAAATCTCTGTGTGATTACGGTGAGCAGAGTCCCCTTGTCAACCCATGAATAGACATGTAGCATGAGCAAGAAATAAATATGGTAGTTCTGGGCAGTGTGGTTTCAGTGGTTATTTATTAATGCAGCATCACCTGGCTTTATCCTATCTGATACTGACGTGGTCATTATATCTGGATCATCCTTAAATCTCTATTGTTCTCAATTTCTATGTCAAATCCTCCTCAATTTATGCTAATCTTATTTTCAAGTTACATCTTTAATCTGTCCTCTACTTAGACCAGGCTATCATTATCTTTTGCCTGACTCTGTTACAATCTCCCAGGTCTCTTCCTATCTACCCTATGACTCTCAAACTATTCTCCATTTTGTAATGAGAATGATATTCTTATAAAATTAATCAGTCTGTTACTCCCACGATAGTTAGTATAAAATCAAATTCCCTATGAAGTTCTAGCAGACCATTAAGCAGACTTACCCTGTGCACTATGCCTAATTTTATTGTAGTCCAGTTACATTACTGATCATTTGGTTCATTAAAAACACCCATTTTTTTCCCCCTACCTCAGGGCCATTGCTTAAACTCTTCCACCTTGTTGAATTTTCTTCCATGCTGTCTTCCTTCCGACTAGAACATAAATCAGTAATGCCAGGGACTGTGCCTCTTTTGTCCAACGTTATGACCAGGTGATTGCTAGTCCCTGCTACATTGCAGGCATTAATGCATTTCTGTTGAATGAAAGACTGAAGAATAAAAGAAACAAAGAAGTTTCATGAATTCTCCTGAGGATTTGAAAAGTAACTATTACACTAATGAGAAAATTTAAATTAGAAATGGGGCATTTTAAATCAGAGTGCCTCAAATCAGGTACATATACTACATGGAGTAGTCCACGCCAATTGGAATTGTATTAAGAGCCAGGAGCAGTCTAAATTTAAAAAAAACAAGATCAAGATCAAAGTCATATTCAGAGATAGCCTCTAAACTCATGAAGGTTAAAATTGATCATATAAATATGTAATTATCAATCCAGATTAAATATGTTTTATGACAAACGTAGCTTGAAATCCTTAGATATCAAACAGATGGCACATTCCATTTGTAAGCCTTCATAAGTCACCTGCTGCCAAAATACAGAGACTGGCTATGTTTCAGACCTAGAAAAGACATAGTATATAACTGATTTACAAAGAAAAATAATCTAGGAGTTTCCATAAATGAAGAAAGTATCATTTTATGACTGATCTAGATTTTGTATGGTAGATAACAAAAAGAAAGAAACAAAAAGGGCCAGTGTAACAAAATATGAAGGAATATTTAAAAGATGTTAAAGCCATTTGACAATGAATTTATACAGTACCTGAGGAATCACAAAATTGCCTTCCAGAAAAAACATTAATTCTTCTATATTCACTGAAGCTGCTGAAATGGAAATCGACTTCTGATTGAATATCCCTTTCTGATTAAAAGGGAGGTGGTTTAGAGGCCATGAAGTTTAATTAAAAATGGTACTAGATTGAAAGTCAAGAGAGCTGGCTATAATCACAGCTCAATCTTAAACACATGACCTTAAGAAAGGTATTTTCACTAGGTCTTGGTTTACTCAAGAGAAAATGAAGAAAATAATATCTATACTCCAGGTCTGCAATGAAGATTGAATCAGGTAGAATATGCAAAAGTTGCTAGCAGAGGACTTAGCTTATAGAAAGTATTTCAAAAATTTCCTTTCCTTGGCCTAGGTGGTTTAGTGCTATGCATGATGAGGTGCAATATAATTAATCTTTAAAGGTATTATATATTGGGCAGGCTGAATTGGAGAGTATGCTATGACCTCCCAACAGCATTGGGCACAAAGAACAGAGATGGAGGGAGGATTATAAATTTGGGTACTGAGGAGCAGTAGTAACCAACTGCTAATGCTAACTGTAGAGAGATCATGATGAATTCAGACTTCATTCAGGCAAATGTTTATATATAAGGGAGACTCATCAAGTGAACTGGGCAGGGTAGCCAGGGATTCCAAGTAATAATCAAGGTGGAGACTATTAGGAGTATGGTTCCAGGTAATCAGTGTATTCAGAAGAGAAATGAGCCAGTGACTGAGAAGCTGGTGAAAACACTGAGCAGGCATGTGAGAGCTGGGTGGAGCATCACCGAGGGCTTCTTTCGCAGAATGACAGGGGCATGTCAAACTCAAATTTAGAATTATTGGATCAAAGTGTTTGTATATTTGTAATTTTGATAGATTCTGCCAACTTTACCTCGTTAGAGAGTTCATGTATTCACACGTCTATCCACAATGTATAAAACTGCCTCTTTGCCCTAGATTTACAAATCAAGGCAAGGTGTTCTCAAACTTTTTTATTTTTGCTGATGTGCTAGTGAAAACTCATATGTTTTGGTAGGCTGTTCATCTGCCTAAAGGTGTAATAGGTTGGATCTTAGTTTCTCCTACTTTTTTTTTTTTTTTTTTTTTAAGATTTCTTTATTGATTGATTGATTGATTGATTGCTATGTTGGGTCTTCGTTTCTGTGCTAGGGCTTTCTCCAGTTGTGGCAAGTGGGGGCCACTCTTCATCGCGGTGCGCGGGCCTCTCACTATTGTGGCCTCTCTTGTTGCGGAGCACAGGCTCCAGACGCGCAGGCTCAGTAGTTGTGGCTCACGGGCCTAGTTGCTCCACGGCATGTGGGATCTTCCCAGACCAGGGCTCGAACCCGTGTTTCCTGCATTAGCAGGCAGATTCTCAACCACTGCGCCACCAGGGAAGCCCTCTCCTACTTTTAATAAGTCATTGGGACATACCTAAAAATTGTTGGGAAATATTAACTTCAGGGTCACTCCGGGAGAACAAGTGGCCAAGAAAAGAAAGTGTACATCCAAACAAACCTGACTTAAAAACCCATTTATACAGTTGCTTAGCTGTGGACCATTAGTAATTTATTTAGTTTCTCTGAGCTATAGTTTTCTCTTCTGTAAATAGATTTATCGAATTGTGGGATTTACTGAAAATCTTATGAAGCACCTGCCATTTAGTATGCATATAAGATTTAATTTAGAAACAATTTGAACTCTTTATTAAGTATTAAATTATGATTGGGTAAATGTGTGTGTGTTTCATGCTAAAATGATTTTTATCCTATTTGTATATTCTTTTGGAGTTTAGATATCTAAATTCACTAACACAGAACAGGTTATGTCCTGTACATTCTAGGTAAGCAATGTGAAATGTATTTACTGAAAATGTGTAAAGTCAGTAAGTTAGAATGCCGTACCAGTAACTTTGATTTCTTTTAGGGTTTCACAGTAGGCCCCAATTACAATTTCTTTCAGAATAACTTTGTCTAAATCTTTTGGAAATGCTATATGGAAATAGAATTTCTAGTGCTGAGTTTTACATGGTCTCAATCTTTCCTCCCCAAATCTAGTGTATTGTTTTATTCAAGATTGATGAAACATATCTTGTTCCCGTTATCTATTATTTCCATTATGTAAGACAACTGAAAATTCACTTTTGTTTTCATTTTCTTCCTCTATCTTGGCAAAATTGTACATTTCCAACTTGCTGGGAGATTTAGCCTAATCCTTCAAGTCAAGGTAGGGAAAAATATCTACATTCCAACTTAATCTTATGCCTGGTCTTCTGCAAAGCCTACCTAATCTTGTGCCCACTGTGTCTGTTTTTAGTCTCTTTCACTACACTGCATAGTACTTACTGCAAATTGTAATTCTATATTTATGTGTGTATTTCCTTTTGAAAAATTGCCTTCTCACAACTAGGATACAAGTCCCATGTAGTTAGAGAACATTTGCTTTATTAACCACCATGCACCAATTCCAAAAACTTTACTCAGCCTGTAGTAGTTATTAAAACATATTTATTGAATAAATAAATACATTCCCATACTGTCAGATATCTTAAAGCACCTCTTAGGAATAGATTGCTTATTGTATCGTGAATGATTTAGTTCAAAGTCTTTCTACATATTCCTCTGTTTTTCTCTTTAAAATGCATCTTTCTAAAACCCAGCAAATTTTATTACTTCTCTAGGCTGATATGATCATCTGAGTTTCGTTTTTCCATTTTAGATCATTTCCACATTAGTTAGAAAGCAATGAAACAAAATATTACTGTTTTTAGTCTCTAAAGCATAAGAATATAATACTTTTATTCTTCCACTATAGCTATTGGTAAAAATATAAGGCAATGTTTCAGTTCAGTAGGTTTCTCTGACTGCCTGGTAAATGCAATCAGTATTTTTTTGGGGTACTTTCTGACATATACACAGAGAATAAAGTATAAGAGCCTATCTTTAAAAACTCATTGTCCAATAGGATGTAAAAATCTAAGGGGTGTGACAGCTGTCACAAAAGACTAAAAGACCAACAGAAAATCCTGAATTCAGCACAGCTAAATTTATTTGACCTACCGTAATAAGGGAAAATACAACTGTCACAGTCTTGGTAACACCTCAGAAGGGGAAAATTGGGGAGGTGGGGAATATTTGTATGATTTTAGAATTTTAAAGAGTAATTTTAAGGTGGGTCTTGCAAGGAGGGGAGCTGGTTGGGACTGGGCAGAGTTTATGACATAATTGCTTTGGACTGGTATGTACAGAGAAGCAAGGGTCTTGAAGTAAGGTATGATGAGTAAGCTTGGTCTCAGTAAGTAAGCTGTTCTTGCTTGCTCAGTCTTATCTTCCAGGAGCAAGTATTCCCTGGAGCAAGAACCTAATTTTACTTTGCTTATTCTCAGTATTGTTTAACGTAGTCAGAGGAAGTATGCCAGTCCCAGTATTGTTTAACACAGGAACAGAAAATTATTATTATTTATTTTTTTTAAAGACTCATGGATGTTTCCTTTTTTTAATTAATTTATTTATTTTTGGCTGTGTTGGGTCCCCGTCTCTGTGCGAGGGCCCTCTCCAGCTGCGGCGAGCGGGGGCCACTCTTCATCGCGGTGCGCGGGCCTCTCACCATCGCGGCCTCTCTTGTTGCGGAGCACAGGCTCCAGACACGCAGGCTCAGCAGTTGTGGTGCACGGGCCTAGTTGCTCCGCGGCATGTGGGATCCTCCCAGACCAGGGCTCGAACCCGCGTGCCCTGCACCGGCAGGCAGACTCCCAACCACTGCGCCACCAGGGAAGCCCCCAGAAAATTATTTTGATACCAGGTTTCAATCCTTCCTTTTCCTGATTTATCAGCTTTGGCTGAAGAAGAGACTATCATCATCTGATCACATGACAAATCCACAGCTGTATCACAGTTTGATGTTATGGTTGCGTATGAAGTATCTGATAATAATCATTTCAACTTTTTTAAGTCTAGGATTTTCTTCTAGTTTTTGGGAAGATAATTTGTTGTATCGTTTGATGGAGCCGCAGCCATGGAACAACATTTAAGACTCTGGAGGTTACACAGTTGAGCACTGCAGCACAGACACATATTAATTTGAATTATTATCAGAACTATGGTTCACTTCTAAGCCAGCGACAGAGTCCTCAGACTCTTGAGAATAGATCAAATCCCACACCCAAATGATCTCCAAAATTATATATGGGTATTTCTTGTATTTGTCTGGTTTTGGCATCAGGATAAATTGAAATAATAGAATGAGTTGAGAAGTATTCTATCCTCTTCTATTTTTTAGAAGATTTTGTAAGGAATCGGTCATGTTTTCGTTTACTGTTTGACCATAGATTTCTTTGGAATTCAGCCTCACAGCAATCTGTACACTATACTTTTTTTTGTTCATCAACTCACAAATCCACAAATTTATCCACAAAATTTATCCACAAAATTCTACCTTTCTGAAGCTTCATCATGTACTATAGTTATTACTTTAGCACTTTCTGGAGCAGTGTCACATACAAAACAAATTTCCTCTTCCTTTTCCTGAATGTAAAGTATTGTTGATTCACTAACACTGAACTCATTGACATTGAACTCATGGTAAACAACACTGTAAGTCATGCCTGAATGAAGCTTATCTAACACACATTTTCTCCGTAAGGCACATCACAGCCTTCTTGTGCTTAGGAACACTAGACAGCACTTCAGCACTACACTTGAAGGCCATTTAAAACAGCAAAACCACCAACAAAAAGCACAAAAATGTGAAAAACTTGGCCGTAAGTATATGTCAAAAAGAGACTTGTTTACAGCATGAGAGATGACACAACAAGGCAGTGTGTTGCCTGGTTTGACCTCAGCTAAGAACCTGTGTGTTGGGTGACTCAAATTTTTCATTGCTTTACCTAAGTCTGTAAATGACTGTGAAAATGCCCTGAGTATCCATTTGGGTGGTTACAAATACACTTTGCAAGTAGTCAGATTTACAAACACAGAATCCACGAATACTGAGAATCAACTGTATGTTAGTATGCTCAATAGTGTCCTGCATTTCTCCCAGGCTCTTTTCATTGTTTCTCATTCTTATTTTCTTCTGCTCTCAGACTGTATGATGTCTGTCAATCTGTCTTCATGTTTACTGATTTGTTCTCCCAACTTCCATCTCCTATTGACCCCCTCTAGCAAATTTTTTATTTGGTTATTGGACTTTTTGAACTCCATAATTTCCTTTTGGTTCATTTTATAATTTCTGTTTTTCATTGATATTTTCCAGTAGGTGAGACATTATCATCATACCCTCCTCTAATTCTTTAAGTGTGGCTTCCTTTAGTTCTTTGAACATATTTGTAATAACTACTGTAAAGTTTCTGTCCTCTAAGTACAACATTCGGACTCGCTTAAATGCAGTTTCTGTTGCCTGTTCTTTTAAATCCTGAAAATACATAATCTTGTTTATTTGGTTGTCTCTTAATTTGTATTTTTGTTGTTGTTGTTCCAAACTGGGTATTTTGATAATATGCTGTAGCAACTCTGATACTAACATCCCATCTCCAGGACTGTCATTTTTTGCTAGTCTACTAGGGTTTTTTTGTTTTGTTTTGTTTTTTAGTTACTTGCCTGAACTAGTTGAGTGAAGACTGTTTTTCCCAAAATGTGCAACCTCTAATGTTTCTCCTCAGAGAGTGCAGGCTTGGGTATGTGCAGTCACCCTGACTCCTCCTACCTCACTGTGTTGACAATGGATATCCGAGTTCTCTTCGACTGTCTCTTTTCATGAACTCCTTCTTGAGCTACTACTTTAGCTTTGCAGACCAAATACCATCTGTACTGGCATCAGATGCAGCAGTTAGCCTACGCTAATTTCTAGCTGGTTGCTGTATTGTTTTTGACAACTCCCTGGTAAATGAATTACTCTGAAGTCTGACCTGATTCTATTTGAACAGAAACAATCTGATTCCCATTTTTAGGAGTCATCTTTGAGACCAAACCTTAAGGCTTCCTCCACCCCTAGGAGGGCTCTTCTTTGCTGCTTCTTTCCTTGGTTATTTCTGCTAACCTTCTAGCTGTTCTGCCTTTTATCTTAGTGCTGTTACAGAGCTATAAGCCCCCTACTAATTACTCACTACCCAAATCACCACTGTTGAGTACAGTGCCCTTAGGCTTGAAGTTCTCCACACTCTGTTCCATATAAGATGAGTCCTCTTCGGGAGAAGTATGGAGCTCTTTGTCATTTTAGCCCTTCTCTTCCTCCTGGGCAGAATATAAGTATTACGGCTTCAGAGTTGGGGGTGAGGATAGCAGCCTATTTCTCTTGCAGAGGCACCCATGTTCTATGAGCAGAGTTCTAGGCAAAGACACTCTCTGGTCTTCTTGGCTTTCTTCTCCTATCATGGAACCTTAGCTATACACATGAACTGGGACAAGGATAATTAGGGCCCAGTATTCTCAGACTATCATACCTAATTTAGAACTTCTTTCCTATGACAAGGCCTAGGTAGAGAAAGGGGACCTCCAACTTCTCTACCATGTTTTCCTGAAATTGAGCTTTTGCAACATGGAGTCAGGAGAGGAAGGGATGAGAAATAGGTGGCCTGCCCCTCCTAGGGAGATACCATAACCCTAGGCTTGGAGCTGCAGTGAAAGAGTACCCTATCTTCCTAATTTCATGTGCCTAGGGTAGATCTTCCATCACTTTGCCTGGGAAGGGAAGGGGGCAAGTCATGGTTCAAAAGTCACTGACTCTTTCTGTTCTTACCAAGATTTAGTAGATTTTCTTGAATAAATGTTTCTCCATTTGCTATATGACTTTAGGACAACTTCCAAAGATTTTTATATTGCTTTTTATACTTTCACTAGTTACTGTTTTTTTATTGGGAAGAGGATCCACAGAGTTCCTCACATCACTATTCTAGAAGTGCTTCTGACTTGGCATTTTTTTGTGATGTTTCACTGTTTATAACATACTTATATCTAAATACTTTTTCCATCTCTGATTACTTCTCAGAAATTTGTATTGTAACAGAACATACCTCATCATTTATAATCTATTGTGATCACTTCATGTTGGGAGGATATCTCTTCTAAGAGTTCCAGTTGGAAACTGAGACACAAAAGCCTTTTCTGCTTCCTTATTTCCATCCTTAATTGAGGTTTCAACCACAGTGTTGGCAGGTAATAAATGTGGGCGTAGAGAATAGAGACTATTTCTAGCCCTATTTTCCAGTCCTTTCCAAGCCCATTGCTAGAGTATTGGAAATGTTTCTATCTATCTTTTGGCTCTATGGTAGGGAAACAGCTTTTATGTCATCAACCTGTATCCTCCATACTATGTTTTTGTTTTGTTTTAAAATAAAAGCTATGTGTTAAATCCACAAGCTCTGGGTCTTAAATTTTAAATCATTAAACAATGACTTTCTCTCTCAAAATTCACAAGTGTTACAAATCACTAGTGTTTTTACTTTCAATAAATTGTCTTTTCAGTAACCAAAACAAACAATGTGGCTGTTTATTCCTGCCTACCCTTAAGGGCAAGGGAAATGGAAAGCTATCACTACTGCCCAACTATTGGGAGTAGAGAGGGCAATGAGCACAAGGAAACTTGGACCAAAAATGTCAATTAACATTTCAAAATATTATCCCGCTATTACTTTAGAATTACTCAGCAAATCACAAGGTGTTTTTATTTGGAGGAGGGGGACTGTGGGATGATGGCAGGGTGGAGAGCCGTTAGGCTGCTAGTAAAAGCTCAGTTGGTTCCTTTCTTCTGTGAAAACCAAATATAATTTAGAAGAGGAGGAAGAATAAAGAAATGAGCTACTTACTTTCATATGGTTTCTTTTAAAACAGTTATTCCTAAAACCTGTTTTTTCCTTAGCTCTTTTCAGAGTTTCCATTCCTGTATGAAGAGTCCAAAGCTCCCTAAATGTCTCTGACATGCCGTGTTCTTCTTTTTTACATTTATAGAACGTTGTGGTTTTGCCCCG
Source organism: Balaenoptera acutorostrata (assembly GCF_949987535.1). NCBI lineage: Eukaryota > Metazoa > Chordata > Mammalia > Artiodactyla > Balaenopteridae > Balaenoptera > Balaenoptera acutorostrata. Next base: position 85,025,668 of record NC_080069.1, read on the forward strand.
TTTGCGTAGACTTCACTTGAGCATTGCCATTCTCTCCTTTTTTGCGTGAGCTCTACTTGATCGTTTCATGCTGCAGTTTTCAGTATGTCTGAGAGTCAGCACCACCTGAGCAGCGGGAGCGACTTTTCCCCGTCAAAGAAGCTAAGAATTCATTATAAATAATTTTTGTTAGGAAACAAAAGGGAATATTTTCTAAAAAATGATAAAACAAAAGGAGAAAGCTGCCAAAATTGTTAATCATTCTTTCCCCAGATCAGAACACCCATCAGCTTGAAAACCAGGAGGAAAGCTTGGGGATCATTAAAGCTGGTGTGTAGGGTAATATTTTCACTGATGAGTCTCCCCTGAAATGTCCAACTTTTTTTTTTTTTTTTTTAACTTAGTCATCCAGCCCTTTCACTGGTCAGTGAGTCAAGGAAGGGATTTAACAGATACCGAGGTTGAGGGGTTGTCTCTCCTGACCTGATTTTCAAAAACCTGGATCCTTAATGACAGGAAGGGTTTGAGGCATATACAAATTATTTTGGAGAATACTGGAGTAAGACCAAAATTTTCTTGCTGCCCGCTCTAAGAAAGAGGACAGATAGAGAGAATAATTCAACAGTAGTGGGTCCCACAGAGAGAATCCCTGTGCTATCTTCATGGGCTGATTCCTGGAGAGGTAGAATGGAGAGGCAGAAAATCGCCAAACAGGATCCTACAGAGACAGCAAGTTCCAAGTATAAAAAAGCTCTGTTTTGTCTAGGCCTTCTACCTCTCCATCGAATTTCCTAACATTATGTTGTAGGAGGAACAGAATAATCTCCTTGTGTCCAAGAGTGCAAATCAAGGGTGTGTAGAAAGGAAGAGAGCTATCAGACATGAGTGAACCATGTATATGAAATTAAGTTATATGACCTTGGTAATCTGTCTGGACCAATGACTGAGACCCAAACAGGGCTATGGATTATCCATGTGGGCAAAAGACACAAAGGTCCAGGTGTCTGTGGCTTTGCTTTATTGTCCAATAAGACTGCTCAAATTTGAGCTATGATGCTTGCTTTCTATCAGTAGGTAAAAGGTATCCCTATTCTATCAAGTTCCTAACACAGTTCTTACATCTCATTAGCCAAAATAGCTGTATAGCCATACCTACTTGAAAAATAGGCTTGGAAGTACAGTGTTTAGTGGGGTGACAATGTGTCTGGTTGTTTAAAACTAGGGTTCTTATTAAGGGTTGATATTAAGGAGTTCTCTTTCTGTGGGACTTTATCCTCTCCAATACTTTTTCCTGGGAACTCTGATCATCTTCTCCCCAGACTCTGAACTCCACCTTCTCAACTCAGAGAGTATCCTGGGCTCTGCCTGGGTTCTCCGTGCCTGCATTACAACCTCAACTTTTTCTCAAATCAGTGAGCTGGGGCATCTAGCTTGTGTCCCATCATGAAGGATCACTTTCCTTCCTTGCCTGATACCCAGTGTCTCAAAAACCTTTGTTTCATATATTTTTCTTTTCTTTTCTTTGTGTTTCAAGTAGGAAGGGTTCATTGGGTCCCTGTTATTTTGTACTGGCTGGGAGTGGAAGTTCCCTACCCTATTCACTTTCTCCCCTATTCATTATTACACTCACATCTCTCATCAGCTTGTTGGGCTCTTTGCAAATTATTTTGGTGTTGTTTGTAATTTGCCAGAATGTAAGTGAAGGTGGCATATGCCCATTACCTCCTGCCAGAGATAAAAGTGCTTGTGAATAGTCCCATCTCTAAGTCTGCCTTACTGCCCACAGAATTTGAGCCTGGTGGGGGGATGGGAATTAGTTCAAGAAGAGAATATGTCTGGAGTGAAAGAGTGTGGACCTGGAAAGCAGTAAGCAACACCCTGAGCAGAGTATATTGTAGAAATGACCAAAGGCCAGGGTGTATAATGAACAGATTAGGTTGGAGTACTCACTGGATAACACTCCTGTGGACTTTAGCCTGATCCAAGTTAGCAAAATTTTTTTTTTGTATACTGTTTAGCAATTAATGCATTACGATAGGAATGGTACTGAATTTAAGGGATTGGCAGTCAGACAATTCAGGTCTGGTTTTAGTTATGAATGGCTTCATTTTCCAGCATAAGATGTTTTCAAGGTAGGTAATATCCCTAAATGTCAGTTCCCTTTTCTTATATGTGGGAGGGCATACACTACTTGATCTTTACGTACTAAATTTCTATTTCTTTGCAAAAAATTTTCTGGTTTAGGTGAACTAAATTAAACTTTCTACAGACATCAGGCAGCCACTTTATACCTGAGCTTTCCCATCTCCCAACCCTTGCAATTCTTGGTAACCTCCAAGGTTTGTGCCCTCTGGTGAATTAAAAGAACTACATTTAGGAATTTGGTTTGTTGCTCTTTCTTCCCTCCTGCAACTCAAATATTTTGCTAGCACACACAGACAAAAGTAGTGTCACAAATAGAATTAGTGCCCACAATTGAAATGCAAAAGACCTCAGCATATAAATTGAGTTGAGTATAGTGACTGGGTATTTTCTGATGACAAAATAGTCTTTATAATTTTGGGGGTGGAGATGTGTGCTTGAGTTTTCAATCTTAGGGATCACAACAGTTCTGTAGATATGAATTCTATTACTACTATATTATTTCTAATACATTTTTACAGGAGCAAAATGTCTTCATACCACTAAACAACATCTCCTTGAAAGTGAAGAGGGAACAAAAGCTCATAAAACTGCAATAAAATATTTATTTGTCTTCAGCAATAGGATTAATTTTATCACTGTAGATTTATGAGCCCAGAAATTTGTTGGTGGATATTTAATATATCAAAATAGCACAAGGAGCTTGTATTAAGAAATGTGTTGTGAAACTTGTGATTTACCAGAGAGAACATATTTTTTTTCCATAGGACTTAATAAAACAGTAGCGAAATTGAATTAGCTTGGCATAAAGTTTAATTGCCTGACAAAAAAATTTGATACGGCTGTTGCGTTACTGTTTATGTATAACATATATTGGCTTGTGGGTCATCGCGACCCCCAGACTGACTGGGGGAGCTAATGATGGCAGTAGGATGGTAGTGTTAGTGTCTGGGAATCTTCCTTTTGATTGCCTCTTCCTAACATAAAGGAGGAAGAGTTCACGTAATGACCTTTGCAAAAGGGAAAACAGGGCTTTATAGCTTGCTGCCTCCCCCAATGCAGTTCCTTTGTTGAAAGCCTATCTCTTCAAAAATTCCATAGCTCTTCAGTGCTATAGTACCTTGAGATAGTGTGCCTTAGTGACATTCAGTTTAGACATCTGGGAGCTATTATTTTATGAGACAAATAGCCCGATAGCAGAAAGTCATAAAAGAACATAGTAAATCTACAACCTTCAGATTTTCTCTGTTTTGAATTGTGGCAATAGCTATGAATTACTCTCCTTCTGCTCATATATTTTTTTCTTATCTTTTGAGCTCCTATAAGAATTAGGTACACACTTAGGAAAAAACACAGTCTCTAGAGATTGTAATGTGGGAGCTAGACATCTTCATGTTCAGAAAGGTTAGAGGTATATGGTCTGGCAGAGGCAGAACAACTTCAGCCCCCATAATTCAGCTAGTACAGAATTTGAGAAGAGAGCCACTAAATCGATGATGTGGCCATAGAGTTTACAACCAGAGACAATCTCAGTTCTTATCCATAAAGCTTATAACAGCTAACCTCCTTGGGGACTACTTTGTGAATTTTCAATCAGAAGGACAGTCCCCAAAATGTGGCTGAGTCTGGATCATTGTCATAGAACGTAATTGAGTAGTGAAAATACATACCATGAGAAGAAGAAGCCAATACTTTCCTTTTAGTTTTATTCAAATGAGGAACAAAAAGTATTTCTTTTCTCTTTTTTGTCCTAGTGTCTCCTTGGGTCTTTTTTATTTTAACGTCTTTATTGGAGTATAATTGCTTTACAATGGTGTGTTAGTTTCTGCTTTATAACAAAGTGAATCAGTTATACATATACATATGTCCCCATATTTCTTCCCTCTTGCATCTCCCTCCCTCCCACCCTCCCTATCCCACCCCTCTAGGTGGTCACAGAGCACCGAGCTGATCTCCCTGTGCTATGCGGCTGCTTCCCACTAGCTATCTATTTTACATTTGGTAGTGTATATATGTCCATGCCACTCTCTCACTTTGTCCCAGCTTACCCTTCCCCCTCCCCGTATCCTCAAGTCCATTCTCTAGTAGGTCTGCATCTTTATTCCCGTCTTGCCCCTAGGTTCTTCTGACCATTTTTTTTTTTAGATTCCATATATATGTGTTAGCATATGGTATTTTTTTTTCTCTTTCTGACTTACTTCACTCTGTATGACAGTCTCTAGGTCCATCCATCTCATTACAAATAACTCCATTTCGTTCCTTTTTATGGCTGAGTAATATTCCATTGTATATATGTGCCACATCTTCTTTATATATTCATCTGTTGATGGACACTTAGGTTGCTTCCATATCCTGGCTATTGTAAATAGAGCTGCAATGAACATTTTGGTACATGACTCTTTTTGAATTATGGTTTTTTCAGGGTATATGCCCAGTAGTGGGATTGCTGGGTCGGATGGTAGTTCTATTTTTACTTTTTTAAGGAACCTCCATACTGTTCTCCATAGTGGCTGTATCAATTTACATTCCCACCAACAGTGCAAGGGGGTTCCCTTTTCTCCACACCCTCTCCAGCATTTATTGTTTGTAGATTTTTTGATGATGGCCATTCTGACCGGTGTGAGATGATATCTCATTGTAGTTTTGATTTGCATTTCTCTAATGATTAATGATGCTGAGCATCCTTTCATGTGTTTGTTGGCAATCTGTATATCTTCTTTGGAGAAATGTCTATTTAGGTCTTCTGCCCATTTTAGGATTGGGTTGTTTGTTTTTTTGATATTGAGCTGCATGAGCTGCTTGTATGTTTTGGAGATTAATCTTTGGCAGTTGCTTCATTTGCAAATATTTTCTCCCATTCTGAGGGTTGTCTTTTCACCTTGTTTATGGTTTCCTTTGCTGTGCAAAAGCTTTTAAGTTTCATTAGGTCCCATTTGTTTACTTTTGTTTTTAATTTCCATTTCTCTAGGAGGTGCGTCAAAAAGGATCTGGCTGTGATTTATGTCATAGAGTGTTCTGCCTATGTTTTACTCTAAGAGTTTGATAGTGTCTGGCCTTACATTTAGGTCTTTAATCCATTTTGAGTTTATTTTTGTGTATGGTATTAGGGAATGTTCTAATTTCATTCTTTTACATGTAGCTGTCCAGTTTTCCCAGCACCACTTATTGAAGAGGCTGTCTTTCCTCCACTGTATATTCTTACCTCCTTTTTCAAAGATAAGGTGACCATATGTGCGTGGGTTTATCTCTGGGCTATCTATCTTGTTCCATTGATCTATATTTCTGTTTTTGTGCCAGTACCATACTGTCTTGATGACTGTAGCTTTGTAGTATAGTCTGAAGTCAGGGAGCCTGATTCCTCCAGCTCTGTTTTTCGTTCTCAAGATTGCTTTGGCTATTCGGGGTCTTTTGTGTTTCCATACAAATTGTGAAATTTTTTGTTCTAGTTCTGTGAAAACTGCCATTGGTAGTTTCATAGGGATTGCATTGAATCTCTAGATTGCTTTGGGTAGTATACTCATTTTCACAATGCTAATTCTTCCAAACCAAGAACATGGTATATCTCTCCATCTATTTGTATCATCTTTAATTTCTTTCACCAGTTTCTTATAGTTTTCTGCATACAGGTCTTTTGTCTCCTTAGGTAGGTTTATTCCTAGGTATTTTATTCTTTTTGTTGCAGTGGTAAATGGGAGTGTTTTCATAATTTCACTTTCAGATTTTTCATCATTAGTGTATAGGAATGCAAGAGATTTCTGTGCATTAATTTTGTATCCTGCTACTTTACCAAATTCATTGATTAGCTCTAGTAGTTTTCTCGTAGCATCTTTAGGATTCTCTATGTATAGTATCGTGGCATCTGCAAACAGTGACAGCTTTACTTCTTCTTTTCCAATTTGTATTCCTTTTATTTCTTTTTCTTCTCTAATTGCTGTGGCTAAAACTTCCAAACTATGTTGAATAATAGTGGTGAGAGTGGGCAACCTTCTCTTGTTCCTGATCTTAGTGGAAATGGTTTCAGTTTTTCATCATTGAGGACGATGTTGGCTGTGGGTTTGTCATATATGGCCTTTATTATGTTGAGGAAAGTTCCCTCTATGCCTACTTTCTGGAGGGTTTTTATCATTAATGGGTGTTGAATTTTGTCGCAAGTTTTCTCTGCATCTATTGAGATGATCATATGGTATTTCTCCTTCAGTTTGTTAATATGGTGTATCACATTGATTGATTTGCATATATTGAAGAAACCTTGCATTCCTGGGATAAACCCTACTTGATCATAGTGTATGATCCTTTTAATGTGCTGTTGGATTCTGTTTGCTAGTATTTTGTTGAGGATTTTTGCATCTATGTTCATCAGTGATATTGGCCTGTAGTTTTCTTTCTTTGTGACATCTTTGTCTGGTTTTGGTGTCAGGGTGATGGTGGCCTCGTAGAATGAGTTTGGGAGTGTTTCTCCCTCTGCTATATTTTGGAAGAGTTTGAGAAGGATAGGTGTTAGCTCTTCTCTAAAAGTTTGATAGAATTCACCTGTGAAGGCATCTGGTCCTGGGCTTCTGTTTGTTGGAAGATTTTTAATCACAGTTTCAATTTCAGTGCTTGTGATTGGTCTGTTCATATTTTCTATTTCTTCCCGGTTCAGTCTCAGAAGGTTGTGCGTTTCTAAGAACCTTTCCATTTCTTCCAGGTTGTCCATTTTATTGGCATATAGTTGCTTGTAGTAGTCTCTCATGATCCTTTGTATTTCTGCAGTGTCAGTTGTTACTTCTCCTTTTTCATTTCTAGTTCTATTGATTTGAGTCTTCTCCCTTTTTTTCTTGATAAGTCTGGCTAATGGTTTATCAATTTTGTTTATCGTCTCAAAGAAACAGCTGTTAGCTCTATTGATATTTGCTATCATTTCCTTCATTTCTTTTTCATTTATTTCTGATCTGATCTTTATGATTTCTTTCCTTCTGCTAACTTTGGGGTTTTTTTGTTCTTCTTGCTCTAATTGCTTTAGGTGTAAGGTTAGGTTGTTTGAGATGTTTCTTGTTCTTAAGGTAAGATTTTATTGCTATAAACTTCTCTGTTAATAACTGCTTTTGCTGCATCCCATAGGTTTTCGGTCATTGTGTTTTCATTGTCATTTGTTGCCAGGTATTTTTTGATTTCCTCTTTGATTTCTTCATTGATATCTTGGTTATTAAGTAGTGTGTTGTTTAGCCTCCATGTGTTCGTATTTCTTACAGATTTTTTCCTGTAATTGATATCTAGTCTCATAGCATTGTGGTTAGAAAAGATACTTGATACAATTTCAATTTTCTTGAATTTATCAAGGCTTGCTTTGTGACCCAAGATATGATCTATCCTGGAGAATGTTCCATGAGCACCTGAGATAAATGTGTATTCTGTTGTTTTTGGGTGGAATGTCCTATAAATACCAATTAAGTCCATCTTGTTTAATGTTTCATTTAAAGCTTCATTTTGGATGATCTGTCCATTGGTGAAAGTGGGGTGTTAAAGTCCCCTACTATGATTGTGTTACTGTCGTTTTCCGCTTTTATGGCTGTTATATTTTCCTTATGTATCGAAGTGCTCCTGTGTTGGGTGCATAAATATTTACAATTGTTATATCTTCTTGGATTGATCCCTTGATCATTATGTAGTGTCCATCTTTGTCTCTTGTAATAGTCTTTGTTTTAAAGTCTATTTTGTCTGATATGAGAATTGCTACTCCAGCTTTCTTTTGATTTCCATTTGCATGGAATATCTTTTTCCATCCCCTCTCTTTCAGTCTGTATGTGTCCCTAGGTCTGAAGTGGGTCTCTTGTAGACAGCATATATACGGGTCTTGTTTTTGTATCCATTCAGCCAGTCTGTGTCTTTTGGTTGGAGCATTTAATCCATTTACATTTAAAGTAGTTATCGATATGTATGTTCCTATTACCATTTTCTTAATTGTTTTGGGTTTATTATTGTAGGTCTTTTTCTTCTCTTGTGTTTCCTGCCTAGAGAAGTTCCTTTAGCATTTGTTGTAAAGCTGGTTTGGTGGTGCTGAATTCTCTTAGCTTTTGCTTGTCTGTAAAGCTTTTAATTTCTCCGTCAAATCTGAATGAGATCCTTGCTGGGTAGAGTAATCTTGGGTGTAGGTTTTTCTCCTTCATCACTTTAAATATGTCCTGGCACTCCCTTCTGGCTTGCAGAGTTTCTGCTGAAAGATCAGCTGTTAACCTTATGGGGATTCCCTTATGTGTCATTTGTTGTTTTTCCCTTGCTGCTTTTAATATTTTTTCTTTGTATTTAATTTTTGATAGTTTGATTAATGTGTGTCTTGGTATGTTTCTCCTTGGATTTATCCTGCATGGGACTCTTTGTGCTTCCTGGACTTGATTAACTATTTCCTTTCCCATATTAGGGAAGTTTTCAACTATAATCTCTTCAAATATTTTCTCAGACCCTTTCTTTTTCTCTTCTTCTTCTAGGACCCCTATAATTCGAATGTTAATGTGTTTAATGTTGTCCCACAGGTCTCTGAGACAGTCCTCAATTCTTTTCATTCTTTTTTCTTTATTCTGCTCTGTAGTAGTTATTTCCACTATTTTATCTTCCAGGTCACTTATCCGTTCTTCTGCCTCAGTTATTCTGCTATTGATCCCTTCTAGAGAATTTTTAATTTCATTTATTGTGTTGTTCATCGCTGTTTGTTTGCTCTTTAGTTCTTCTAGTTCTTCGTTAAACGTTTCTTGTATTTTGTCTATTTTATTTCCAAGATTTTGGATCATCTTTAGTATCATTATTGTGAATTTTTTTTCAGGTAGGCTGCCTATTTCTCTTCATTTGTTAGGTCTGGTGGGTTTTTGTCTTGCGCCTTCATCTGCTGTGTATTTCTCTGTCTTCTCATTTTGCTTAACTTACTGTGTTTGGGGTCTCCTTTTCGCAGGCTGCCGGTTTGTATTTCCTGTTGTTTTTGGTGTCTGTCCCCAGTGGCTAAGGTTGTTCAGTGAGTTGTGTAGGCTTCCTGGTGGAGGGGACTAGTGCCTGTGTTCTGGTGGATGAGGCTGGATCTTGTCTTTCTGGTGGGCAGGTGCACGTCTGGTGGTGTGTTTTGGGGTGTCTGTGGCCTTATTATGATTTTCGGCAGCCTCTGTGCTAATGGATGGGGTTGTCTTCCTGTCTTGCTGGTTGTTTGGCATAAGGCGTCCTGCAATGTAGCTTGCTGATCGTTTAGTGAAGCTGGGTCTTGGCGTTGAGATGGAGATCTCTGGGAGATTTTCGCCATTTGATATTACATGGAGCTGGGGGGTCTCTTGTGGACCAGTGTCCTGAAGTTGGCTCTCCCACCTCAAAGGCAGAGCCCTGATGCCTGGCTGGAGCACCAAGAGCCTGTCCTCCACACGGCTGCTTGAGTGCTGAGGCACCTTCCAGTCACCGTTCGGACCTCGCGCAATTCTCCTTGGGTCTTGATAATTCATATTTTTAAAGTGTGACATCAGGAAAAGCACTTGCTTTCCTTTACAGATCTGATATACTCTCTTGTCCCATTGCATGCTCTCGATAGTAGGAACATATGTACAGTGAGGGAGTCTACAGGAGTGCAGAACATTGAAGCTTTTGGCCCAAGTCATATCCAGTGCTCTTATTCCATTCCCAGCCCTGTTTATGGATTATCTAGCTAGAGAAGATGCTAAAGATAACACAAAATATAAATTTGACTTGTTGTCAATTAGCCATTAGGCTTCTATCTGTAAAACTTGCTGGGAATGATTCACCCAAAAACAATGCTGAGATTTTCATCTGAGAAATTCCACTCAGACATTAAAAAAAAAAAAAAAAGTCCATAAAACCTACGTGATTTTATGGCATAAAAGAGATTATCAATTAACTTCAGAGTATCAATAAAACGGTTATATGAATTTTAGTGTCTCTCTCTCTCCCTCTCAGATCCTGATTAAAACAACCGAATACATTTAATAATAGGGAAAAACTCACATCAACACTTCTTACTCACAGAAAAATTATATAACTGCACCATACAAAAGAAAAATAAAATTATACACAGTTGTAAAAAAAGTATTCACAACAGTTGCAAGCAAAGAATGGGCAATGATGTACAACACTCATTTAAATAAAAAGTAGGAATAGTAATATTAATGCCAAACAGGTAGAATTCAATGCCCGATGTATTAAATGCACCAACACGATTATATTAGTGATGAAGGACACAATCTTCCAAGAAAATATAAATACCAGTATCCCCTTCATAAAAATAACCAAGATTAAAATACTCAAAACATACAGTTGGTAGAAATCTAAGAGAAGTTGAAAGGAACAGAATACTAATGGAGTATTTTTATAGTCCTAGGAATATCAGTAACACACAAATAAAATAATAACCCAGTACCCTGCAGAGATTTAGCATTTCTTTCCCAACTCTCATAAAACAGTTGCAAAAGGTTGGTTGTATATTGAGCTACAGTGGAAGTGTCAATACCTTGCAAAATGCAGCCATTTTAGAGAATACATTCTCTGGCCATAATACAAGAGGGAGATAATAATAAAACAAAATGAACAATGCTCAATAACTTGACCATCCCCCAAGTTTTGCAAGATTGTGTTATTACTCTTCTATTTCTATAGAAGAATTTTTTTCGTATTCTTTCAGAGTATTTCTTAATCTAAAGCCATTCTCTGTGGCCATCACACTGACATCATTTAGTACTTTTCTCTTGTGGTTAATAACCTCTATACTGTAATTCTTTCCAAATAGCTCTAGTTCTGGGAACACAAGACAATGGGTTAAAATCTGAGCCTGTCTCACTTGCATTGAATAGAATGTGCCATTGCCAGTAGTAAAATGCCGCTTAATTCTATTCCCTTACTCATTCTTATCCATATCCCCATTTTCAAAGCCCTTCTTCACATTCTGACAGTTAAAAATTAAACTGATAACTTTCCTAAATAATTCTTAGAGCAAAAGGAAATACAAATGTAAATTATATGTAAAAAGGTCAGTGGTAAGAATATGACATATCAACATCTATGAGAGATTTCCAAAGTTGCACTCAGAGGAAAATAAATGTTTCTATATGCTTTAAATAGTAAAGAAAAAAAAGGAAAAATTTTAAATTTAAAACTTCATTGAAGAATTTACAAAAGAATATCAAAAATAAAGCAAGGGTTGGCAAACTATAGTCCATAGGCCACTTTCAGCCCGCCATCTGTTTTTGTAAATAAGGTTTTATTGAAACATAGCATTGCTCATTCATTTTTAAATTGTCTATGGCTGCTTTTGTGCTACAAGTGTAGAGTTGAGTCATTGTGACAGGGACCATTTGGCCTACAAAGCCATACAGCCCTTTACTGTGCTCTTAATCTAGGGTATGCAAAGGATTATGAAAAATAAAATTATAAACTAATGATTTGGGAAAGAATCTAATTGAGAGATATGTCAGTTGTTTTAGCACACAGAAAATTATGCAATGTTATAAATCCTGTTTTGTTAGCATCGTCTCCTACTAAAACATTGAGTAAAAAGCATAATGAAAAAAATACAGATAAATTTCTCACATACAGGTGAAGTATTAAAAGTAAATATTATTAAATCTAATTCAGCAGTGTGTTTAACTATTAATTACCTGCAGCCAAGTTAAAATTTATTCCAGGATGTATAAATTATCAATATTTACTATAAGTAAATATGTCAGTATACCTAATCACATCAAATAGCCCAAGGCATAGAAGCCATACATTAATCTCAACAGGTACAGAAAAACAGTTGGTCTTTTTTATGATAGAAAAATATTAATCTAGAAATGGGAAAGTATATTCTCAGTATGGCACGAACAGCCAGCATTATTCTCACAGTTAAACATCAGAGATTGTCTTATTAAAGTCATAAATGACATAAGAATGTCTTCTATTTTCATGAACATTTAAGGAAGAAAGCTTCTAAAAGTTCTAAGCAGTGAATAAGACATGAAAGATTTCAAAAGAGGAAAATATAAAATTATTATTTTCAGATTATATGATTGTATTTCCTGAAAACAAATAAAATCTGGAAATTAACTGATCTGATCTTTGACCCCATTCAAGTTTCTTCAATTGGCAAAAGGATTCCATTCAGTTTTACATGTTACATTTACTTGTCATATTTCTGCATTTTCCTTCAGTTAGGAACAGTTCCTCATTCTTTCCTTGTATTGCATACCTTGACAGTTTTGAAAATTATAGATCACTTATTTCATAGAACATCTGTTAATTTGGGTGTGCCTGTTAGATTCAAGTTATGCATCATTGGCTGAGGTATTTCAGAAATAGTGTTGTATTCTCATTATATCCCCATCCTATCAGAGGCACATATTTTTTCTTCTATTCTGTTACTGGTGGTATTTACCTTTGATAAGTTGGTTAAAATGGTGTTGACCATTCTAAAGTTACTACTTTTCCCTTTGTAATTGGTAAGTATTATATTGGGAGGTACTTTGGAACTATAAAAATATCCTATACTTCATTAACCTTTTAATTTTTTCATCTGTTTATTTATGTTGGCATGGATTCATGGCTCTCTATTTTATTCAATGGTTATAATTTGTTTCTATAATTATTTTAATGCTCAAATTGTCCCAGTTGGCCAGTGGGAGCCCCTTCAGTTTGGCTTCTTTGTCCCTTTGATGTGTCCCTATCATTCTTTGTGCACTTTTTAACTTTCTGACACAGCGGTATATTTTGGGCTCATCTTGTACTTTTCCTGCCCCAGCAGTGGAATCAGACTTTTTTTTTTTTTTTTTTTTTAAGGAATCTGAGTTCCTTTCAGTAGAATCAGACCTGGGTGCTAGGTGCCCTCATTACTGTTAGGTTATTGCTGCTCCCAGTCTCTTTCTCTCAGTAGAAAGAGCTACAGAGTTTTTCATGTGTGTATTCACACACATCATCTCTGTCCTTTTTATTTCTCCATTTACCATTCTGTCTGAAAACTGTGAGCACATACTGACACCTCCAAGCCAATCCACTATTGCAGAATTCATACTAGTCTCTCCCTTTCTATATGTGTAACTCCCTTCTCTAGAAATGAAATAAATGGCCCCCATGAGCCCTAATTTAATGATATGGTTAATTTCCCTATATGTAACAAATCTCCCATTGCTGCTGCCATCCTCTCCCCAGCGGACCCCTCTTTGCCCTACAAGGGCTCTAACACTCTGCACCTGGCGGCCATCCTCCTCACGTCACCTTGCTCTGATGCCCCATGCAGCGATACCCCACCATGTGAAAGTTCTCTTTACCCAGCCTGTGCTCCAACATGCCACGGCAGGCAAGTCACCTACACTGTCACTATCCTCACCTCATTGGCACTCTGCCTTACCACACCAGGCTGCCCTTGGACAGAGACAGCCTGCTTACCTTGGTTAGGTTCTGCCACCCTGCTCTGGGAAGCCATTTTACATGTTCACCCTCCTCTCTCTTCTTGGGCTCAAACATCCTGCTTGGGCCACCTCACATCCCTTCTCCATAGCAGATGCCTACCTTTCTCGATCCCATCAGTGGCTTTAAAACTGAATTGTTCAGAATGGGAAGAGAGAAAAGGAAGAGAAAGAGGAAAATGGCATCATGTTTCCTGAGAAAAGAGAGATTCAAATAAATGAAAATGAAACAGTCAATTTCTCACATATGTAAAGAAACACATTTCCGTGGTTTTAAGAGCTTAATACTAAAGAAAAGTCAAGGTATAAAATACACCAAAAAAAGTGAACATTTTCCTTCCATTAAGGCATTAAATGTGTAAAACCAGAGAGCATACATTCAAAATCATGAAAAGTAAAAATCAAAAGGAAAGAGTAGATTGTAAATATCATGTTCCAAATGAAATTATATGAAGCACTCTTAACAAATCAATAAAAAAATGCTCCAATGGTAAAACAGACATAAGTTATGAATAGAAATTCACATACATTTAAACACTCTTAAAAATTTTATATTATAGTTTAGTTGATTTACAGCATTGTGTTCATTTCAGGTATACAGCAAAGTGATTCAGTTATACATATATCCATTCTTTTTCAGATTCTTTTCCCATTTAGGTTATTATAGAATACTGAGTAGAGTTCACTGTGCTATACAGTAGGTCCTTGCTGATTATCTATTTTATGTATAGTAGGGTGTTTATGTCAATACCAAACTCCTAATTTATTGCTCTCCCGCACCTTTCCCCTTTGGTAACCATAAGTTTGTTTTCAATGTCTGTGAGTCAGTTCCTGTCTTGTAAATAAGTTCATTTGTATCATTTTTTAAAATTCCACATGTAAGTGATGTGTATGATATTTGTCTTTCTCTGTCTGACTTATTTCACTTAGTAAGATAATCTCTAGGTCCATCCATGTTGCTGCAAATGGCGTTATTTAATTATTTTTTATGGCTGAGTAATATTCCATTGTATATATGTACCATATCTTCTTCATCCATTTCTCTGTCGATGAACATTTAGTTTACTTCCATGTCGTGGCTATTGTAAATAGTGCTGCAATGAACATTGGGGTGCATGTATCTTTTCAAATTATGGTTTTATCCAGATAAATGCCCAGGAGTGGGATTCCTGGATCATATGGTAGCTCTATTTTTAGCTTTTTTAGTAGCCTCCATACTGTTCTCCATAATGGCTGTACCAATTTAAATTCCCGCCAACAATGTGAGAGGGTTCCCGTTTCTCCACACCCTCTCCAGCATTTATTGTTTGTAGACTTTTTGATGATTGCCATTCTGACCAGTGTGAGGTGATTCCTCATTATGTTTTTTTTTCTTTTTTTTAATTAAATTTATTTATTTATCTTTGGCTGTGTTGGGCCTTCGTTGCTGTGTGCAGGCTTCCTCCAGTTGCTGTGAGCGGGGGCTACCCTTTGTTGTGGTGCGCGGACTTCTCATTGCGGTGGCTTCTCTTGCTGTGGAGCATGGGCTCTAGGCACACAGGCTTCAGTAGTTGTGGCACGTGGGCTCTAGAGCACAGGCTCAGTTGTTGTGGCACATGGGCTTAGTTGCTATGTGGCATGTGGGATCTTCCTGGACCAGGGCTCGAACCTGTGTCCCCTGCGTTGGCAGGCGGATTCTTAACCACTGCGCCCCTAGGGAAGTCCCCCTCATTATGTTTTGATTTGCATTTCTCTAATACTTAGTGATGTTGAGCATCTTTTCATGTGTCTTTTGGCCATCTGTATGTCTTCTTTGGAGAAATGTCTATTTAGATCTTCTGCCCAATTTTTGATTGGGTGGTTTGGTTTTTTATGATATTGAGCTGTTTGTACATTTTGGAGATTAATTCCTTGTCGGTCACATCGTTTGCAAATATGTTCACCCATTCTGTAGGTTGTCTTTTTGATTTGTTTACAGTTTCCTTTGCAAAAGCTTTTAAGTTTAATTAGGTCCCATTTGTGTATTCTTTTTTAAATTTTCATTACCCTAGGAGGTGGGCCCAGAAAGATATTGCTGCAGTTTACGTCAAAGAGTTTTCTGCCTATGTTTTCATCTAACAGTTGTATAGTATCTGGTCTTACATTTAGGTCTTTAATCCATTTTGAGTTTATTTTGTTTATGGTGTTGGAGAATGTTCTACTTTCATTCTTTTACATGTAGTGGCCCAGTTTTACCAGCACCATTTATTGAAGAGACTGTATTTTCTCCACTGTATTACTTGCCTCCTTTGTCATGGATTAATTGACCATAGGCATGTGGGTTTATTTCTGGGGGTTCTATCCTGTTCCATTGATCTTTAAGTCTGGCTTTGTGCCAGTACCATACAGTTTTGATGACTGTAACTTTATAGTATAGTGTGAAATCAGGGAGCCTGATTCCTCCAGCTCCAATTTTCTTTCTCAATATTGCTTTGGCTATTTGGGGTCTTTTGTGTTTCCATACAAATTTCAAGATTTTTTTGTTTCTAGATTTGCAAAAACTGCCATTGCTAATTTGATAGGGATTGAATTGAATTTGTAAATTGACTTGGGTGGTATAGTCATTTTGACAATATTGATTCTTCCAATCCAAGAACATGGTATATCTTTCCATCTGTTTGCATCATCTTTGATTTCTTTCATCAGTGTCATAGTTTTTGGAGTACAGGTCATTTGCCACCTTAGGTAGGTTTATTCCTAGGTATTTTGTTCTTTTTGATGTGATGGTAAATGGGATTGTTTCCTTTATTTCTCTTTCTGTGCTTTCCTTGTTAGTGTATAGGAATGTAAGAGATTTCTGTGCATTAATTTTGTATCCTGCTACTTTACTAAATTCATTGATGAGCTCTAGTAGTTTTCTGGTAGCATCTTTAGGATTTTCTATGTATAGTATCATGTCATCTGCAAACAGTGACAGTTTTACTTCTTTTCCAATTTGTATTCCTTTTATTTCTTTTTCTTCTCTGATTGCTGTGGCTAGGACTTCCAAAACTATGTTGAATAAAAGTGGCAAGAGTGGACATCCTTGTCTTCTTCCTGACCTTAGAGGAAATGGTTTCAGGTTTTCACTGTTAAGTAAGATGTTACCTTTGGGTTTCTCATATATGGCCTTTATTATGTTATGTTGAGGTAGGTTCCCTCTATGCCCACTTTTTGGAGAGTTTTTATCATAATGGGTGTTGAATTTTGTCAAAAGCTTTTTCTGCATCTATTGAGATGATCATATGGTTTTTATTCTTCAATTTGTTAATGTGGTGTATCACATTGATTTGGGGATATTGAAAAATCCTTGCATCCTTGGGATAAATCCCACTTGATCATGGTGTATGATCATTTTAATGTATTGTTGGGGTCGGTTTGCTAGTATTCTGTTGAGGATTTTTGCATCTATATTCATCCGTGATATTGGCCTGTGACTTTCTTTCCTTCTTCTTTTTTTTTTTTTTTTTGGTGGTATCTTTGTCTGGTTTTGGTATCAGGGTGATGTTGACCTCATAGAATGAGTCTGGAAATGTTCATTCCTCTGCATTTTTTTGAAATTGTTTCAGAAGAATAGGTGTTTAACCCTTCTCTAAATGTTTGATAGATTTCACCTGTGAAGCCATCTGGTCCTCGACTTTTGCTTGTTGGGAGTTTTTAAATCATACTGTCAATTTCAGTACTTGTGATTAGTCTGTTCATATTTTCTATTTCTTCGTGGTTCAGTTTTGGAAGGTTGTACCTTTCTAAGAATTTGTCCATTTCTTCTAGGTTGTCCATTTCATTGGCATATAGTTGCTTTTAGTAATCTCTTATGATCTTTTGTATTTCTGTGGTGTCAGTTGTAACTTCTCCTTTTCATTTCTGATTTTATTGATTTGAGTTTTTCCCGATGTGTCTGGCTAAAGGTTTATCAACTTTGTTTATCTTTTCAAAGAACCAGCTTTTAGTTCCATTGATCTTTTCTATTGTTTTCTTTGTCTCTATTTCATTTATTTCTGCTCTGATCTTTATGATTTCTTTCCCTCTACTAACTTTGGGTTTTGCTTGTTCTTCTTTCTCTGGTTGCTTTAGGTGTAAATTTAGTTTTTTACTTGAGATTTTTCTTGTTTCCTGAGATAGGCTTGTATCACTGTAAACTTTCCTTTTGGAAATACTTTTGATGCATCCCATAGATTTTAGATCATTGTGTTTTTGTTTTCATTTGTCTTCAGGTATTTTTTATTTCCTCTCTGACTTCTTCAGTGATCCATTGGTTATTTAGGAGCATATTATTTAGCCTCCATGTGTTTGTGATTTAAAAAAAAAATTTTTGTAGTTGATTTATAGTCTCATAGTGTTGTTATTGGAAAACATGTTTGATACGGTTTCAGTTTCCTTAAGTTTACTGAGGCTTGTTTTCTGGCCTAGCATGTGATCTCTCTTGGATAATGTTCCACGTGCACTTGAAAAGAATATGTATTCTGTTGTTTTTGGTTCGAATGCTTTATAAATATCCATTAAGTCCATCTGGTGTAACGTGTCATTTAAGGCCTGTGTTTCCTATTGATTTTCTGTCTGTCCATTGATGTAAGTGAGGTGTTAAAGTCCCCCACTATTATTGTGTTACTGTTGATTTCTCCTTTTGTTAGCATTTGCCTTATATATTGAGGTGTTCCTATGTTGGGTGCATTATATATTTACAATTGTTTTATCTTTTTGGATTGATCCCTTGATCATTATGTAGTGTCCTTCTTTGTCTCTTGTAACAGTCTTTATTTTAAAGTCTCTTTGGTCTGATATGAGTATTGCTACTCCAGCTGTCTTCTGCTTTCCATTTGCATGGTATACCTTTTTCCATCCCCTCACTTTCAGTCTGTATGTGTCCCTAGATCTGAAGTGGGTCTCTTGTAGACAGCATGTATATGGATTTTTTTTTGTATCCATTCAGCCAGTCTTTGTTGTTTGGTTGGAGCATTTAATCCATTTACATTTAAAATAACTATCGATATGTATGTTCTTATTGCCATTTCGTTAATTGTTTTGGATTTGTTTTTGTAGGTCTTTTTTCTTCCATTCCTCTTGTGTTTTCTTCTCTTGTGAATTGATGACATTCTTTAACGTTGTGTTTGGATTCCTTTTCCTTTTTCGTCTGTATATCCAGTGTAGATTTTTGGTGTGCAGTTACCATGAGATTTTGATATAGCAGTCTATATATATACAAGATTGTTTTAACTTGCTGGTCTCTTAATTTCAAATGCATTTCCAATATCCTCATTTGTATTCTCCTCTTTTCACAATTGCTGGTTTTGGTATCATATTTGTGTGTGGATGATTTCCTGCCTTTACGTTTGCCTTTATGGTGAGCTTTGCATTTGTAATTTTCTTTTTTCCATTTGTGACCTTTTCTGCCTAGAGAAGTTCCTTTAGCATTTGTTATAAAGCTGGTTTGGTGGTGCTGAATTCTCTTAGATTTGCTTGTCTGTAAAGCTTTTGATTTCTCTGTTGAATCTGAACAAGAGCCTTGCTGGGTAGAGTATTCTTGGTTGTAGGTTTTCCCTTTTCATCACTTTGTGCCACTCTCTTCTGGCTTGCAGAATTTCTGCTGAAAAATCAGCTGATAACCTTATGGGAATTCCCTTGCATGCTATTTGTTGCTTTTCCCTTGTTGCTTTTAATATTTTCTCTTTGTCTTTAATTTTCATCAGTTTGATTAATATGTGTCTCTGCATGTTTCTCCTTGGGTTTATCCTGTATGGGATTTTCTGTGCTTCCTGAACTTGGGTGACTGTTTTCTTTCTCATGTTAGGGAAGTTTTCACCTGTTATCTTTTCAAATATTTTCTCAGGCCCTTTCTCTCTCTCTTCTCCTTCTGGAACCCCTATAATATGAATGTTGGTGTGTTTAATGTTGTCCCAGGAGTCTTTTAGACTGTCTTCATTTCTTTTTATTCTTTTCTCTTTATTTTTTTCTGTGGCAGTGATGATTTCCACCATTCTGCCTTCCACCTTAATTATCTGTTCTTCGGCCTCAGTTATTCTGCTGTTGATTCCTTCTAGTGTACTCTTCACTTCAGTTCTTGTATTGTTCAACTCTGTTTGTTCTTTAAATCTGCTAGCTCTTTGTTAAACATTTCTTGTATCTTCTCAGTCTTTGCCTCCATTCTTTTCCCGAGATCTTTGATCATCTTTACTATCATTACTCTGAATTATTTTTCAGGTAGATTGCCTATCTCCATTTCACTTCATTGTTCTTCTGGGTTTTTATCTTGTTCCTTCGTCTGGAACATAGTCCTCTGCCATCTCATTTTGTCTAACTTAATATGTTTGCAGTCTTCGTTCTGCAGGCTGCAGGATTGTAGCTCCTCTTGTTTCTGGTGTATGCCCTCTGGTGGGTGAGGCTAGTCTAGAGGCTTGTGGAGGCTTCCTGGTGGGAAGAACTGGTGCTGGCTCACTAGTGGGGAGCTGGGTCTTGTCCATCTGTTGTCCAGGGTTATGTCGAGGGGTGTGTTTACAGATGGGTGTGGGCTCAGGAAGACTTTAGGCAGCCGTCTGCTGATGGGTGAGGCTGTGTTCCTGCCCTGTTTATTGTTTGGCCTGAGGCGTCCCAACACTGGAGCCGACAGGCTGTTGGGTGGGGCCACTTCTTGGTGTCAAAATGGCTGCCTCCAGGAGAGCTCACCCCAATGAGTACTTCCTAGTACCTCGGCCAGCAGTGTCCTTGTCCCCACAGTGAGCCACAGCTGCCCCCTGCCTCCCCAGGAGACCCTCCAATACCAGCAGGTAGGTCTGGTCCAGGCTCCTCTGTTTTTTCCCTGCGTCCTGGTGTGCATGACCTGTGTGCACCCTCCAAGAGTGGAGTTTCTGTTTCCTCCAGTCCTGTGCAGCTCCTCTGATCAAGTCCCACTGGCCTTCAAAGCCAGATGCTCTGGGGCTCCTCCTCCCGATGCCAGACCCCCTCGCTGGGGAGTCTGAGTGGGGCTTATTTCCTCACTCCTGTGGGAGAACCTCTGCGATACAATTATTTTCCTGTTTGTGGGTTGCCCACCCGGCAGGTGTGGGATTTGATTATATCACATATGCACCCCTCCTATTGTCTTGTTGTGGCTTCTTCTTTGTTTTTGGATATAGAATATCTTTTCTGGTAGGTTCCAGTCATTTTTGTCGATGACTGTTCAGCAGTTAGTTGTGATTTTGATGTTTCCATGAGAGGAGGTGAGCTCAAGTCCTTCTACTCCACCATCTCATCTTCAACTCTCAAAATTCACATACATTAAAAAGTACAAACTACCAATAATGATGAAAGTAATGTTAACCTCTCTAGAAATAAAATTTTAAAAATAACTGTAATAATAAACTATTTTTTCTTTCAAGATGACATATTTCAATGAGAAAATATTAGAATTATTGGTAAATATGGATTGTTGAATGCACTGCTTGACAGTGTGTAAATTGGAAAAGCACTTTTGAAGGAAAGTTTTTATCAATTATAATAAAAATATATGTAGCCTTTGAACTAGTAACTCTACTCTTAGGAATTAACATTAGCAAATAATCAGATGTGGACAAAGATTTATGATGGTGTTTATTTCAATATTTATGTAATATAGGGATAAAAATAATATACAACATGTTATATAAATATATACATACATATTTAATATAGGAATTTTTTTTAAAAAACAGCATTTGGTCTACAATAAGGAGTTGGTTAAATGAATTGTGCTGTACAAAGAGGTGAAATATCAAGTAGTGTAATTAATAATTTTTGAAAATCAGAAAATTATTATAGGAAGAAAGCACAGTACATGATTAATAGATTTTGATTTTGCATGTGTATGTGCACCTGTGCATTTTGTGCTTGTGTGTGTGGAAATGGATCTACATGTTGCTATGGAGATATTTAGGAGAAAATAAACCAACATGTTAACTATGATTTGCTTATGGTTTATTTCTATTTTCTTCTTTACAAGATTTTCTATCATGAACATAAATTACTATTGTATTAGTTTCCTACTGTCGCTGTAACAAATGAACACAAACTTAGTGCCTTAAAATAAGACAAATTTATTCTCTTACAATTCTGGAAGTCAAAAGCCTAGAATCAGTTACACAGACTAAAACCAAGGTGTCAGCAGGGCTAGTTCCTTTTGGAGGTTCTGAGGGCTTCTGACTTTTTTTAATGCCTAGTGGCCACCTGTATTCCCCCATCTTCAAAGAGCATCACTCAGTCTCTGCTTCTGGCATCACATTGCCTTCCTCTGTGACTTGACCCTCCTATGTCCCTCATTTAAGGACTGTAGTGATTGCATCATCCTGGATCATCTAGTTCATGGGATAATCCATGATAATCTTCCTACCTCAAGACCTTTAGTTCATTTATACCTGCAAAGTCCCTTTTGTCATATTAGGTAACATTCACAGTTTCTTGGGATTAGGATAGGATGTGAATATATTTGGGCGCCACTATTCAGCCTACTTCAGCTATTACTTAATATTAAATTATTTATTATTGTAGAGACATAATAAGCATTGCTCTGGCATCCTTGATGAGGAATTGATTTTCTTAAAACATTATGGAATATAATATATATTACTAGAAGATACAGGTGAAGAAAAGGCAAAGATACATTCTCAGGAGCTCAATATATATTCTGTAGTTCAACAGGGGGCATTTTCAGAAATAAGAATTTATGACTGAGGAGAGGGATTTAGGTATTCCAAACAGTAACATCTGAAATAACTGCTGCCTCAAAAAGGAAAATCATTGGGATTGTGGCTAGCATCTCACTTAGGCATTGAGTCTTACCACATCTGTACCTTCTAAACATCTGATGGTAGTTTTAATTCTGTAATATACACCTGCTTCCAGGAAAATGATCCTGGAAAAAAAATGAATAGCTACTGAAAATTACCATATGGCCAGGATTCGCACTAAATGTATAAAGACATTCCCTATTCAACAGTATCAAAATGCATTGTTTCCTGGGAAGGATTATGTATAGTGGTATCCAGAGCAATGTTATATGTAACCACAAAACAAGGTGGAAACAATCTCAGTGCACAACACTAGAGGAATTAACCAAAATTTATACATCATAACATATAGCGGGCTGTTGGGTAGCCCTAAAATCATAAATTATTATTATGTTACTATTATCCTATTCATGACATCAGAAAGTGATCACTGTAATATTAAAGGAAGCAAAGTAACTAGGTACCAAATGACATGTATCATAATCTCAAAAATGTTAAAAAATAAAAAGAAGCTAGAGGGAGCAGAAACTATATTAAAATACGTATAGCGGATCTTTTCAATGATGGAGTTATGAGTGGCTGTTATTTTTTTAAAGTTTCAAAATTTTCCACTGGACATACTATGTTTTTATACTCAGAAGGGGAAAAAAAACCAATAAAAAGTATTGGATCAGTTTCCCATAGATATTGATTCAGTTATTGGGCTAAGGGAAGTTTTACTGCCTGGGAAGCTTTAATTTTCCCACTGTGCATCATCACTCCACAGGAGAAAAAATGTGTGCCCGCCTTTTTGTTATGGGCACTGGGCAGGATGGTGCACCATTAAATCTAAGTGGAGACAATGATCATTATCTTCTAGGTGACCTGGAATGGGTGGCGATCCAGTAATTCTGTATATATTCTACCATGCAAACATTGAAAGAAATCTGTCCTCATATCCTTGGTGGGAAATATGGCCCTGAAAAAGGGTTAAGCAGAAAGAAAAAAGGGTTAAACAGAGAGAAGTACGCAACATAAACAAACAACAAAAAACACAAGGCCTATATGTTATAACTTCATTACCTGTAAAAAGATACAATATAGTATGTCCCTCTCGTGTGCACTAGAATATGTATGAGGTCATTAGTGCTTACCATAAACGAACAGTACATGCAAAACTGTCTTTCTTTTCTAGCATTAGCACAATATGATCCTTTATTGAGCTTTCGTTAAAAATTGGTATAGTAATTCATTATGCATTTATCTGATTTTAATCCTCTTTGGATTTGATCAGGATGACAATACTTAGTGCTGGAGAATTCAGAATGAGAAGTATGAAAGCTCGAGATATATCTGCTTATTCACAACTAAGTAAATCAGCCTTTTAATCCTTTAATTTACTCTAGAAATGGAATAATTGAGCTAGAACAGAGATTGTTCCATCTGATTCAAAACATTTGTTGGAGTTCAGAGTCTCAGAAGAGAGATTTTTCACATGTTTATTTGCTGTAATTCGCATAACTGGTACATTAAAATGAACAAATGAGAAACAAGCAACCAGAGAGTGCTGGATTAGCAGGAGTATTAAAAGCTTTGCAGCTTCTTCATATAATTATTGAGGAGGCATGTTTAATTAGTATAACACCCATTAGTAACAATTAAACATAGTCAAGGTCAGGAAATTAACCCTTTTACAATTTAAAGTTGGCATTTAAATTTTATATTGCTCTAGGCCCAGCAGAAACGTTAATTTATTTCAATGTAATATTCTGTTATACTGTTAGAACATTAAAAATCACTCTTTTTCATATCGCTATAATGCAATAATTTACAGGTAAGAAATCGAGGTTTTAGTTTCTAGAGATATCTAAGACTCTCATAAATGTGAAAGTTCAGTACTCAAAGGAATGAAGATGCACATACAATTTCAAGTGACTGTGCTTTGCGAGCTGGACTCTTTCTGAGCTGAGTGAAAAATAGAATGAAGAGACTTAAATAGTTGCTCCATTTCCTAATCCCACATCTTGTACCTCAATTGAAAGGGGTTAAGAGCCCATTAAATTCTCTTCTTAGTCCATAAGCTTCTTTTCAGTACCTTTCCCAGGTTGCGAAGAAAATTTCCTGAAGGTTAGCCGTTAAAGATTACCGTACTCCTGAAAATCCTTGACTTATGTCTTGAAATGCGGGGCCATTTTAATTATCTATGGATGAAAGACAGTGGTTTGACTTCAGCTCACTTTTAGGTGTCTCTTATGATGTATAACAGCTTAGGGTTCTAAAAAACTGTCTCCCTCTTTGCAACCTAAGAAATACCATATTTACTCAGCTTTTAGTTTTTATCTCTCCCTATGTAGTTCATTAATACTAGTGCATCAACTCTGGTTTCTACAAATAATAGATTGAGAAAAAATAACCCTACACATCTAAAACACAGAGGGTATGGATGTTATCTTTTTAGTGTCCATAATGAAAGTACCCTCTCTTTTGTTAGAGCTATAAAAATTACTATCAATAAATATTATAAGAACCAGAGGAAAAAGAAGGTAGAGATATGAAAGATATTGATCATTTATGTGTATGAAAATTTTCATATTGAACAGTGATACCTGATTTATGTTCTCAAACTTTTTAAAAAGATAGTTTTCAGACAGAAGAGAGATTGCAGCCCTACTAACTATACCTTTCGATAAATTATATGTGTAATATATTTAATATGTATGAAATATATGTTTATTACAGAGTTGTCCTATATTGTGATTAGTACTTGGTCTTTAGAAGTTCAAAATAAGGAATCAATGCAAGATGAATTGGGTAGGGGCATATGGTCAAAATAAGGCTTTCTCACATCTGAAGCTGCTTGTCTTTCACCTGGATGAATTCACCAAAGCCCAGGGTCTTTCCCTCAATTCTGTGACTTGAAAATATGAAATTTTTAGAATTCTAAGTACAATTTCTCTTCTCAAGGGAAGACTCACATTAAACCAGCAAACACAAATAGGGTGTAAAAACAGAATGTCAAGTTGTGAATGTAATGATAAACAAAAAAATAAAGAAATCACAGTACTCTATATCTCTTTAAACTGTACTCTTCCTTTAGGATGGGCAATCTGGATGTCAAAAACAATCAGGATTCATAAACTTTTCTGTGTGTATATTATACCTCAATAAAATTTGCAAAAACAAAGTGAAATCTCTGAAACCCAGGGTCCAGGAATCTACACAGTAAACAACAAGAACAATTCTCCTGGAACTTTGGGTGGTAGTTCCTAAGGGCAAAGGGTAATAGCCACAGCAGTTGTCAGTTATGATTTGAAACTTTAATTTCTGAATCATAGATGCATGCGTTTGAAAGGAACCTTAGAAATTTGGATGGATGGTTGCCCCCAAAAGACCTTTTGTTTTGAGTAGTGAGGATGACTTTTTAATGATTTATGGTTTTTCTGGCAGTTGCCTGAGATAACTATTCTTACTTCATTTGGCAAAATATTTGCTGGTTTTTCCTCTAAACCAGAGGTCAAGATCTAACTCCTACAAAACTTCTCCAGTTATTTCAATCTATTCCAAAACTCCTTGACCCTACCAACCTCTCTTACTGGGAACATTTCAAAATAATTGTAATTTAAACTTGGAGTTACAGCTCTCTGACAACGTGACTCATGTATTATCTTGCTGGACTTTCAGCTCCTGGAAACTCTGAAGTATTTAGCAACTGGATGCCATGTGTTTCTTTCTGGGTAGTTAGAGCTACTCTCTCACTTATCAGCTGAGTGATCGTGAGCAAGTTTTGAAACTTCTCTAAGCTTTACCTTCCTTGTCTGTAAAGTCAGGATGTTAGCACCAACATGTGTAGTATTATTATAAAAACTAGGTGAGGTGTGTTGTGTGTGCAGTGACCATGGTAAGCATTTAGTAATAGAAACAACTTCATCTCCATCCTTTATCCTTTAGTAAATATATTCTTACAAGTGTGTAAACAATTGAACTAACACCTCTGCGGGATGGTGAGTTCTCAGATAACAAAGAATCCATTCTCAGCTTGTCAACTCTTATTCCCTCCATAATTTTGCTTCGGGATAAAAGGAAGGAGATTCAGAATGAAGCAGGGACAAATCCCAAGAAATCTGTCCCTCAGAACCTTTCCACATTTGATCAGGTTTGTCATGTATCAGAGAGAATGTGGATTAGGAGTCCTGCAAATCTGGTGTAACTGTGATGCTGGTATATTGATACATTATTTCCAGCTAGCATTAATCAGAAGCCCTAGTTTAAATGTATCTCTCTGCTTTCTTTTTAAAAAATTTTTCTTCTCTGTTTTTAATGAATTCTCAAACTCTTTCTTTTGTTTTTATTTTTTTCCTCTAGAGCTTCGTAAATAAAATATGGATTAAGGTATCATTCATTCAAATCCCTGCCCTGCCACTGGCCAGCAATTATTCAACCTTTCCTTAGATCAGTGTCCTCATTTGAAAAATAGAATATTAATATCTACCTCATTGGGCTGTTTTGAGTATTAAAAATGGGATAATACATGTGAAGTATTGGCATATTACAATAAAAATACAGTAGTTATTGTATTCATTCCCACATTTTTCAATGCTCAAAATATGAATGTTCCACAATCATTCAGTGAATTCAGGCCAATCTTGTGATTCTTTTTGTGCTCCTCACTTTTCTCCTTTAAACCCCTTTTCTTTTTTACTTCTTTCTTCTCTACATCTCTCTCTTTACCTTTCTCCCTTCCTATCTTCTGTTGTAGTCTTCTTCCTGTTTTTTGTTTTTGTTTTTTCCCTAAGAGTCATCTGCTTTGAAGAAGATCTCCTCTATGAAGTCTTTCCTGATCCCTTAGGGAAGATTTAATCTAAATTCCCCCTTTTTATTCTCCCATACAATTCCATGAATACTTTTACCCTGGCACTTATTTTAATGGCATTTTCTATTTATAAATGTCTTTGAAACACATACTGTAAACTATATGAGGGTAATGACCATGGCAATTGTTGACACATCTTAAATGTGCATCATGTTAATTTTTGAGTGTCATCTGGTCTACCATCAGTGCTTCCCTCTTTCTTTCACCCAGTTTTCACCCTCATTTCCTTCTCCAAATTTGTCTCATTTTTCTACTTTTCCTTTTGCTTCTCTATTCTTGCTTTCTCTTTCCCATTGCATCTGCCATTCTTCTTCTTATTCTCCTTCTGACTTCATTATTATGGCCAACCGAAACCTTTTCTAGTATGTTCTGTGTCTTCCTTGCCTCTTTATTGCCATCCACAAACTCTTACAGAATATTCTTGGTTGACTCCCTTACTTCCTGGCATACCCATGTACTTCATGATCACTTTAGAACATTTAAAAGGGTTGGAATTTTTAAAAATAGGTAATTATAATCCGTCTTCTTGCACCTCTGGCAAAAGACTCTTCTTCCTCAATCTGACCATTCTTAAATCTAGAATCACTCCAGCTCATTGGTCCTCCTTACCCCCATGTCTAGGCCAAAGAACTTGTGAAATCTTAGCCCTGTTTAATACTTGAATTTATCAAAACATAAGAGAGCTAATTCTGCCTAAGGTCACCAAAGAAGAATAAAGATGCCACAGATAAACATTTAGTCCAGTTTTATAATGGACTCTAAGTGCCTAGTTGAGTGCTAACCATTAACTCACTTGAACAAGAGGGAGCTCATGACACAAACTAGCATGTTAACTCTATAGACACTTAACTTCACCATTCCTCAATGTAGCTGATAAGCTGCATCCAGTTAGCTTAAATAACATGAATGATGGATTTCCCTTTGTATATAAATGGGGAGTTTCTAAAGTTTTCTTTTTCTCTTTGTACAACTACTGACTACCACCTCTCTTGGTCACTGCAATAGAAAATGATGACTAAGAAACACATTGTCTCAATATCAGTGGACATAATGTTCTAGTATTCTACAAAAATCTCAAAATTCTTAATCTAAAAGATAGATCTGCCAATATCTTTTTTCCTTATCCTTTGTTAATATAAATATCCAATCTATGAAGGTCTCAGTTTCCTTACTTAGAATATAAGGTGGATAGATTTGCTAATATCTAGGGACCTTTCCAATTTTAATATTACCTGGGTATAAGGGCTGAGCCAAACACAATGGCTCCCTTAATAATTAACCTTGCTTATGATGAAAGTTATCAGCAAGATCTACTTATAAGAGATCAAGCATTCATATCCATATATATTGTAGCACATTGACTTTTACAGAACTCAAAGTAACACAACATAGTTACATTCGTAGACTTAAGGTCACTGTGGTATACTTTACAATTTTTCTTTTCCCTAGGAGGGAAGTGTAGATCGCTAGGAAGGGATTTCTTTCTCTGCCTTTTAGTAATGTAAACCTTTTATGATCTCTTGGACCCTAAAAGATGGGTAGGGTTTTGGCAGGTGGAGCTTAGGAGAGACCTTCCAGGTGGCAAGGACAACATGAGAAAGGGCAGAAGGAAGAATGGATTTTGAGAAGGACTTGTTATCTTACATGATGAGAGCAGCGTTTCACAATCTCTGTCCTGAGGAACACTGGTTTTAGATGATGTCAACGTAGTTACAAGACAGAAACATTTGGGAAGAGCCGTACTCTACATCCCGACATGAAATTCAAGTTTTACTTTGTTACGTTACATACTCTGAAAAGTTTTGGAGGAAGGAATTGATTTAATTTTGTTTAGTTCAGT
The DNA here is from genome assembly GCF_949987535.1 of Balaenoptera acutorostrata. Classification (NCBI taxonomy): domain Eukaryota; kingdom Metazoa; phylum Chordata; class Mammalia; order Artiodactyla; family Balaenopteridae; genus Balaenoptera; species Balaenoptera acutorostrata. Next base: position 85,054,612 of record NC_080069.1, read on the forward strand.
CTTACTCACACTTACTTGACAAACCTATATTCAGCTGATGGGACTGTATTTTGTGAAAGGCCAATCGGAGAAATGCTGAGATGGAGCTTAGGATATTTCTGTGTTGGGACATGCATGTGATTATTTTTCTTACAATTCTTTACTGTTTGTTCTAACATTTGTTACTTTACAGGATTCAGTTTTTTGTTTTTTTTTTAACATCTTTACTGGAGTATAACTGCTTTACAATGTTGTGTTAGTTTCTGCTGTATAACAAAGTGAATCAGCTATATGTGTACATATATCCCCAGGATTCAGTTATAAGCCTTCTGCTTTTACTTGATTCATTGGGCCTCTTAGAAAGCTCAACAATTCTGGGGGCTTCATCTCTTATGTAGTTTCCAGGAGCTCCTGGCACTTACCACTATTTCCTCTTGATTCTTTTCCTCCGACTTCAAACTTCTTACGATTATGAGCTAATTGTTTTCTCAGCTTCTAGTGTCAAAACCAGCTACCTCGCTCATCTTCATTGTCTCAGTTACAAAGTGCAATATTTCCTATGTTTATATGTGTCAAAATATAAGTCAGGGATTGATACATAGCATATGCTTAATAAAAATTGTATTTCCTTTTTTTCTTTGTTCAAAGGTATCCAAACACTGGCAAAGTTCTTAACTTGAAAGTAGAGTCATCTAATTTATTCAGCTCATCCAACCATCAATATTGAATATTTGTCTTTTTTCTTACACATATTTCTTGTATTCCAATAGTGACATTCTAGACCCCAATGAGCACATTTATAACTTATTACTGCATTACTACCTTGGCTATTTCTTGACCAAAATTTACTTCATACAACTGACAGCCTAATTAACCTACTGGAGTTTTTTTTTTTTTTTTTAATGTATGCATTCAAACAATAAACACCAATTGCATTGGTAATAACTGAATTTTTACATCTCTGTGCACCCATGTATCCAACACCAGATCAAGATATTATAAAATATTTCTAACACCCTACAATGTTCTCTGTTACCTCTTTCTGTTCCATACTTCCCCAGGGTAACACCTAAACTGACCTCTATCGCCATATATCACATACATGGAAACACACAGTGTGTATTCTTCGGTATCTGGCATTTGGGTACATATCATTGTATCGGTAGTTGATTCTTTTATTGTGTTTCCCTGATTTTTTAAACCTAGACATTCATATAGTGTCAAAGTACCACTGATTTCTTAATATTATTATGCTGACCTACATCTTCAGGGGCTTTCCACAGTCTTCCATCTGTCTTTCCACCTACTTTCTCTTCAGTCTAATTATGTTTCACTTAACCAACCTCAGCCAGCCTTTCCCCCATATTCCCCAACACGTAGCACTCCTGTGTTCAGCCAGTTTTGTTCCCTATTCCATAAGCCCTCTGTGCCATTCCTGGCACTGTGCCTGTTCTCTGCCCGGAGCTTAGGAGAGGGCTTATTCAATTCAAATCCTGCCTCTTCTAAGAAGTCTTCTCAGAAGAAGCCAGTGCTTTTTGGAATCCTTCTTTAATGAAATCTCATAGCAAGTGTAATCTGTCCTCCCTGATCTGGTAATTAATTATCCATTGTTCCTATCATATAGTGTTTGTTTTTCTTATGTGTTGTTATTGTTTATATAAGCAGATTATAGTGACTTGAACCAGGAACTCTGTCATTTTCCTCTTCATTTTAGTGCAAGGATCTGTGATATGAAGTTAAACTCCTTTTCCCTCACTTCCCATTCACCCTCAGCACTTGTTAAACATAAAGTACAAATGAAACTTATTGGTTAACAGGTTTTTCTGGTCCTTGGTTCTGGTCCCTCGGTCTAAGCTGCACTTTTGTAGTGCTAATTTGACTGATTTCTTATTGTCACATAACTCAGGAATTAACTAAATCATTACAAATTTAGAAACATATAAGATATTATAAGAAAACCAGTGGATATCACAAGTTCAGGCCCGAGGTAGAGTGTTGTATGAGTCATAGTTTGGTGGGGCTCACACTTAATGATCTACCCTTCCAATATTCCATTGTAAGTAAGAAAGAGGTATGCAAATATATGGTTAATATTTAACAGTGTTGATAAAAAAGAGAAGAGAGAGAGGTATGACAGGTACTTTGAGAGCTTTTTAGAATTCATGAACAAATATGATTGGATGGGGAAAAAGAAAAACCGAGGGCTAACCTCCCACACATGAGCTCAGGAAAGAGAGAAGGGCTCATCTGGTATGCAGGTAGAGAGGTTTGACCTACAGAATCTTAGAAAACCTCAACACTCTGAGCAGTGTTGGCAAGAGGCAAACTAAAGGGCTAAGAAAATTCTGCAAAAGTCTCACACAAAGAACTTTGGCATGGTGTTCGTCATCTAGCTAATCCTAACATGCAGACATTTATGAGAGTAAAGTCAGGTCTTTGCCAGAGTGGGTTCCTTATTTGGGCAACTGGGTCAAATCAAGAAAGGCAAATGTAGGCTGCCAGAGTAAATAAAGAGACGAAAAACAAAAAGAGCGAGACATATTCATCAGTGATTTCCCCCCAATATTCTTAGCCTCCACCTTATCTCGATCTTACTGGTAACACAGGAACTAGACTGAACAATCAGGTAAAAGGTCTCTACAGAAACTGAGTTAATATAGAAAATAAAAAAATAAAACATAAAATTGTAAATTTTCTTCCTAGGGATAATTGAGATGATAGTTCAGTAATAACATAAGATCAGGTGAAGTCTAAAGAAATTAAAAAAACCTGGATAAAGTAAGAAAACATTTGTTCGCCGGCATAAGAATGTTAGAGAGACACCAAGACATGTGGGCCAAGTTCTGGAGAGAAGGGAAACACAGATGCAAGCTTGACATTTGGTGCAGCTTTTCTCCTTGGGGCATTTGCTGATTCAAATCTTACAGCTTAGGAGCTGAAAAGCCAAGGAGTTCAAAAGACTCTAACCACAGAAGCCAAACGGCAAGAGCTCAAGCTAAAAGAAACTAATGGAAGGACAAGCTAAGCGTATTCTGAGTCTCACAGGGCTGGGGGAACCATTACATTTAAAGCCTAACAAATACAAGGGTACTTGGGAATTGGGAGAATCCAAACTTTCACATGGTAATCGCAAAGGGCAACACCCGTAGAGCAAGGACAAGATGGAAATAAACCAACCTTCACACAGACTGAAAAACAGCTTTGAATGAGCTCAAACTGAGAATGGACTAAGGTTACCAGTCCCTATAGTAACTGTCTGCCATGGGCAAAAGTAAATCTTTTCAAGAGAAAGATAACATCCAGAATGTGGAGGTATCTTTATAGTTTCCTAAAATAAGTTAAGCCCAATTTTAATATAAAAAATAATTTGGGGCTTCCCTGGTGGCGCAGTGGTTGAGAATCTGCCAGCTAATGCAGGGGACATGGGTTCGAGCCCTGTTCTGGGAAGATCCCACATGCTGCAGAGCAGCTGGGCCCGTGAGCCACAACTACTGAGCCTGCACGTCTGGAGCCTGTGCTCCGCAACAAGAGAGGCCATGATAGTGAGAGGCCCGCGCACCGCGATGAAGAGTGGCCCCCGCTTGCCGCAACTAGAGAAAGCCCTTGCACAGAAACAAAGACCCAACATAGCCAAAAATAAATAAATAAATAAATTAATTAATTTTAAAAAAACTGATAGCTGTTGCATATTGGAAAGACCTTTATAAAAAAAAAGTAATAATTTGACATACCAGGAAAAAGATTAAATGATCAAAAGCTCAAAAAAAAAGAAAGAAACAAAAAAAACCCACATAATATAAATAGACCCAGGAGGACAAGAGTTAGCAGGCATTGGTTAAAAAAAAAAGCAAAACGACTATGATTTGGGAAAATGATGGAAAACAAGAGAAATAAGTACATAAGACATATAGAGTATATACAAAATACTGTGTCTAGCCAGGCCCAAGTCACACAGCCTAGGGAGGAGACACACAGCCTACCTGAATCACAAGGACTTCTCCAAAGGAAAAATGAGGTTCTGATGCCAGAAGTAGAAGGAATGAATTACAAAGAAAAAGAACAATGGTAAACTATAATCTAGATATACATCAGTAAATACATAGATTCCCTGGGGTTGTGATCTGGTACAAACAACAAAAAAAAGATGAGACTCATAGTAGAGGCTGCTAGATTCTGCTGAGGAAAATGTCCAAGGAAGGAAGAGTTTATTTATTTAGTTATTTATTTAGAGTCCACATATAAGTGACATCATGCACTATCTGTCTTTGTCTTATTTCACTTAGCATAGTGTCCTCCAGTTTTATCCATGTTGTCTTAAATGATAGGATTTTCTTCTTTTTAAAGGTTGAATAATATTGCATTGTATATATATATACACCATATTTCCTTTATCCATTAATCTACTATGGACACTTAGGTTGTTTCTATACCTTGGCTCTTGTGAATAATGCTACAGTGAACATGGAAGTATAGATATCTCTTCAAATAATGATGATGTTTCCTTTGGATATATACTCAGAAGTGGGAGGGAGGAAGAGCTTATGACACAAATTGACCATGTGTAAAAGATGTTGTAGGAATGAAAAACTCTGGACACCTAGGAAGAAAGGGGGACCATGAAGTATTTGGAAAGGCCATTGTTCAAGGTCATACATAGTTTAAAATTATGACATTTCAGTGAGCCTGTGTGCATGAAGGTTTGCTTATATTCGGGATTTGAATACCGTGCAAAGAAGTGTTGCTAAATTTTCGATCAACATCAAAAAAAAGGGTGGAAATGTTTTTTCTTTTACTATGAAACTGGAGGAAAGGCAAGCCTTATAAACAGCATGAGGCCCACTAGACTTTTCTGTGTTGATAATGCGAATTTAGAAGAAGAAGAAGGATCCAAGGCTATAGAACAATTTTGAAAGCAAAATAAGGCTGCTGAGTCTTCACCCAGTGTATGAGATTAAGTTTTAGTGGCATATGATGAAGTGGGCATGACACAGCTAGCAGAGCTGGTTGAGTTGTTGAAAATGGCTCTTGAAGCTCTAGGATTTGGAGTAGACATAGAGAAAGAACAAGGTATATCCAAAAGAGTGGAAGGACAAAATTAATAAAGAGAAAAGTCGAAAATAGAGAAGAAAAGCAGTAAACTTGACAAACAAAACCAAAACCTTGTTCTTTAGAAAGACCAGTAAAATAAGCAATATTTGGCAAATATGATAGAGATGGGACTAGCTATAAAACAGAGAGAATATTTTTTTAATTGCCAAAGAATACTGTGCTAGCTTTAACCAACACATTTGAAAATCTGGACAAAATGGCTGTTTATTGATAAGTTATATGCAGCCAATATTTACTTATATTTTGAGTAGAGAATACAAGTAGCTTTATGAAATTAGAAAATATAATCAAAGATATACACCTTAGAAAGACATCCGTTATTTTCCAATGTATTAAAAAAGCTAGAAGAGTCCTAATACAAAAATCAGATATGGAAAATTTACCCAAAAAGTAACTAGAAGCACATTTCTTTTAAGATCTTAAGTTCTAACGAATATTAGCAAGTAGATTCCAGCAACATATTTTTAAAAAGTCATTATGATCAAGAGGGATTTATCACCATCAAGCAGATATTTTAAAGTAGGATAAAGTCGGAATGAGGAAAGAAATGTCCGTATCCAATATCAAAACACACTCCAAATTTCAGTAGTTTGAAAAAATCTAATAAGCCATAACAGTACATCAGTATATTATTAAACCAGAATAGGAACCCATGTATATATGAGAAATAAAATATAGGGTAAATAAAGTACAGGCTGTCCTCACTGTGGAACTACAACAATGACCAAACGAGCTGAACTGTGCAAAATTGATCTTAATGATCGATGGAGAAAATATTATTGTTCCGTGACCTTAAAATCTTTCTGACAAAACACTAGAAACTTTCTTTTTGGTTATAAAGTTTTAGATAGACTTAAAAAATTAGTAAACCTTATATTTAGTTAATACAGTGCAACCAAAAACATTAGAAATATTGAGAATTAACATGTTTTATTCCATTGTAAAAAACTTATGAGACGTCTAGTTTTGAGTCCAGCATGGAAGGAGCTTGGAAGTTGCCACTCTGTCCTAACAGGTAAATATCTGAACACACTGAAAAATCAACAGTTCTTCGTAGATTCATTAGAGAGGTGAGGTCACAGGAAAAAATCACTGTGCCCAAAATTGGAGAGGCAGATGGCAGATACAGAGAATAACAACCTACCGGAACAGAAACCCAAGAGCAGAAATCTCTGTGGACACCAATAGTGAGGTAGGAAAACCTGAACTGTATTTGACGGATTGCTGGAGGCTTGTGTGGAAAGATCTGTGAGGTAAAAACTCCAGGGAAGCCCCTATCCTTTTGCAAGTTTTGTCTCTTGAGCTCTACCAGGTTGTGACTACCAGGTAAAGGTCAAAGGAAACTCCCCTTGGAATTCTGGCAGGGGGAGAGTGAAAGGAGCAATTTTGAAATACACCAGAGCATTCTGCTATTCTTCATAAGGCCTGCCCTCAGGAGAAGCTGTTTTACCAGAGGCCTAACCTATGGGGTTTTGTCAGAGCCTAACTGACCTGGGGGAAGGGAAATATCCTACCCTGACCCATTCCAGCCATTGTGTTTCACCTAAGGGGAGGGAAAATACTGAGAGGCCCTTGTGACATTCATAGCTGAGGAGCACATGCTCATTATAAGACTGAGACCTAATCATAAGACTATGCAATGCTTCTATAACACCACATCACTAAAGGACTATGTACTGCAGTTAATTTCACCAGTACATCGTGTCTGGATTTTCAAGGAAGAGAAAAGTGAAACATATAAAATGCTTGATTAAAACCAGAAATGGCAGAAAAAGCATGGAATATAAAAAAGGAACAAAGAACAACAACAATAAATATGAAACAGTAACAAATATGGTCGACATTAATCCAATGATATCAATAATCATTTTAAATACCAATGGTATAAATACACCAATTAAAAGACAGAGGTTGTCACAGAGGATCGATAAACAAGATCCAAATATAAGAAATCTACTTTAAATATGAAGGTACATATAGCTTAAAAGTAAAGGGTTGGGGAAAGACACATCATGCTAACACTAATTAAAAGAAAGTTTGAGAAGCTGTATCAATTTCAGACAAAGCAGAGTTAAGAGCAAAGAAAATTATCAGGCACAAAGAGGGGCATTCCATAATGATAAAGAGGTCAATTCTCCAAGAAGACATAACAATTCTTAATGTTTAGGTGCCTAACAACAAAGCATCAAAATTCGTGAGACAAAAACTGATTGAACTGCAAGGAGAAAGAAATAAATCCACTATCATAGTTGGAGATTTCTACATCCCTCTATCATAAATGGACAAATCCATCAGGCAGAAAATCAGTACAGACATAGCTGAATTCAACAACACCATCGACAAATGGATATAATAAACATCTACAGACTGCTTCATCCAACAGCAGAATACATGTTGTCTCAAGCTCACATGAAGCATACACCAAGAAAGACCACATTCTGGGCCATAAAACACACTCTAACAAATTTAAAACATCAGAAATCATATAAAGTCTGTTCTCAGACCACAGTGAGATCAAACTGGAAATCAGTAATGAAAACAAAGCTGGAAAATTCCAAAATACTTGAAGATTAAACGGTTCAATTCTAAGCAATACATGGATCTTGCTGTCTGTGTGTGAACTGAATAACATGCACAGTGACCAAGCACCTACAGACTTTGAAAGAAGGGACCTGATTGTTCACCGATCATGATACACATCTGTTACACCCAGGGTGATTTGTGGACTTAAGAACTAGCTGTGAAGTTTGTACTTTATGCCCTTCCTCACAGTTAATATGGCAGTAACTGAAATTTGATTGTTTTGTTGGCGTCCTGGGATTATTTAACTAAATCACGGTAACTGAAATTCATGCATGGGCAAACTGTTCAGAGCGAGGACTGCATGAATAGCATACATTTGGTAATATTCCATTGCAAGAAACAAATATCGAGAAGAATGTAAAATAGGATAGAAATCATATTCTTGTTATGAGGAAGTCTGTCCCTAAGCAGAACATGAATCTGAGATATCATAAAGAAAAAGAGCTGATTTGACTTCATAAAAATTAAAGAATTCTGCACAGTAAAAGGCAACCCAAACATAAAGATAACTGACAAACTAGGAAACATAAACATTTGACCATGGATTTGACCAACAGTTCATTTTCTTCACAATAGTATGAGGAGGGGAATTCTCAGTGAGTCAAACCTCATGAATCAATAGATGAGAGGTTAGACTAAAGTTGTCATATGGTGTGGATTTAATTTTATGGAAGGCAAAGTACCTTCCAACAGAAGATGTGGAGTATTACCAGTCTTATCCAGATCCTTGGCAATGCAAGAAGAGAAACCTTGAGTAACTGTGTGATAGATGAATCTCTTTTCTGTTCCATAAGAGAAGGAGAACAATCTGTCTATTTCTCCAGGGCAGAGTTCCAATATTGTCTGTACCACTGAGCTTTGCAAAACATCGAAACACACGGTCTTTAGCAAATCACTCTTAAACAATCAAGAGGGAAAGAAAGGGAAAGGCTAATGAACTTGCCAATTACCTTTGTAGCCCTGACTGCTGAAAATAGCGATGATGGGAAATATGTGATGCCACGTATGTGAAACTTAAAGAGCACAGAGATTCAAATGGAGTAGAGTAGGGAAGAATGCCTCTGATAACCCACCCAAGTTGAATTATTTATAGTCTCGAGTGGGAAATGTTGATTAAGAAATGAGAGGATACAGGCAGGAGCAGCTCCTGAAATTGTGCCTAAATACCTCCAATATTCCTAAGGAATCCCGCGGACAACTGTGTCAGAGCGGAGCTGACAAATGGAGTATAATAAGCGCAGAGATCATGGCCTTGTCAGCCAGCATACGGAGAGCATTACTGATCCTCAGCAAATCATTACTGATCCTCAGAAAAATGTACTGTGACTGGGTCTAAAACCTGACTGGAATTTTCCATAGATGTGTGATACTGGAGATGGGTTTGCAGCTGCACTTGCCAAATCACCTTTGCAAAGCACGGTAGGTCACAGCCAGAGGAGCAAAGGCTGCTCTGCTCTTTCTCAAGCAGAAAAGGATTTTAGAAGTGCCAAGTTCTCTCCCACAAAGGATGGGGATAGCAGATTATGAATTAGTGATTAGTACAATATCTGTGATCCCTCGGCTAATTTCCGTCTTGAAGCTGGCGTATAAAGACTCAGGTGTTGGGTGATGAGCCACAATCCCTCTGAACAGGTGCTTAATCAGGAGTGGATAGGATGAATTCAGGCCTGGGCATCTGGCATCTGGTACCAGCCCTTTTTCTGGCAGGTTGCCTTTAGACATGTCCCTGACACCTCTGCATCTGTAGCTTTTCGTTGTTGCTGTCTGGTTGTTTAAATATGTAAAATGGTGATAACACTCCTTGGTGGCATATTCTATTTTAAAAAACCTTCCATTACTCAGCGCACATCAAACAGTAAATGCTTTCTCTTAGTAAACCTGCATAACAATTTTCTGAACTCTTCTGCTCTGGGCAAGAGTCATAAATACACCAGGCAAACAAAGTGAAAGAGCAGACAGTACATAGTGTTTTATTCAATTGGGTCTTGATACCTAAGTGTGACTCTTAACCAAGGATTATGCAGTAGTTAAGGACACAGATTAAAGTTGTTTGGAGTGTGTCCTAAAGTCTCACTGCCAGAATTTAAATCTTTACTCTGGAAATTGTAGACCTGAGACAAATTACTTGCCTAAACTTCATTTCCTGCGTCTGAGAAAGATAATAGTATCTACCGTGTAGTAGACTGAATAATACCTTTGCCCCAAATGTCCACATTCTAATCCCCAGAACCCGTGAATGTCACGTCAAATGGCAGAAGGGACTTTGCCAATGGGATTAAAGTAAGGGTCTTGAGATGGGGAGATTTCGCCTGGATTACGTGGATCCTGGATGGGCCCAAATGTAACCACTGGTGTTCTCAGAAGAGAGAGGCAGAGGGAGTTTTTACTCCAAAGAGAATGTGATGATGAAGTTGGGGTTGGATTGATGTGACCAAAAGTCAAGGAATGCTGGCAAGGAAGCAGATTCTCCCTTAGAGCCCCTAGAAGGAGGATGGATGGCCCTGTCAACTCCTGGTTTCAGCCCAGGGAAACTGGTTTTGGACCTCTGTCTTCCAGTACCATAAGAAAATAAGTGTATGTTGTTTTAAGCAAGCACATTTGTAGTAATTTGTTTCAGCAGCCATAGGGAACTAATGCGTACCTCATAGGAACTATTTCTCCAATTAAAATGCGTGACTGGGAACACACTTAGTGGCATGTCTGGCACACGGTAGGTATGCTACCGTAGGTCATTCTTGGAAACTGAAGCCTTGGTTTTGAGGGATCATCAAAACCAGTACAGTGGTTGCCATGTTTCTCCTTGTTCATCCTGGTGACAAACCAGTAGAGAGAGCTCCATCCTTTCCCACAGGACCCCCACCCCTAGTACTTAGAGGGAAGGGTTACGTCTCACTTAAGGCACCTTCTTCTTTTCCTTTCTACTTTTTTTTTTTTTCATTAATCTTCATCCAACTGGCCTTTCTAAATTTTAAAGAAAACAAAACCATTTCTCAGTGGATTCAGATACTACCCCAAGTTAATATTCCAACCAAGTTCTTGTTCTTCCGGGTCTCATCACCAGAAATTTCTGAGCCGAAATCCTCTCTAGTTTCTAGGATCACTCATTTTCTCATTTCTCCCTTCTCCTTTCAGTTCAGAGTCTTGTCAACTTAGTCCCTTCCCTAAGCACAACTTATAATACGGTGACACAGCAAAGTGATGAAAGTCTAGACAGTCTGGTTTTAATCCTGGGTTTTTGCCACCTACTTACTGTGGGACGTTAGACAAGCTATTCAACCTCTCTGGGCCTCAGTTTCTCCCCAAAAAGGCAAATATTACGTATAATACCTACCTATAGTGTTGCCGTTATGAGGATTAAGTGAGTTATTATTTGGTAAGCACTTAGAATAGTACTTGTTATAGTCTAAGCTCTACAACTGTGCTTGTTAATAATAATAAATGCAATTCCAAGCGTATAACTTACTCAACTTTGTCATAACTTTGAGATATTTATTTGGTGAAATCAATAAAATCGTGTTTCAAGGGAAACAGAAAAGTATTTTTGAGCGATTGTCCACGTGGCTAGCTTAGATATTTCACCACAGTCAGTGTTTCCAAGTTGCTATACAACAGCCTGGGCAAGTCCTGTAGCAAACTAGAAATTGATGGAGCTCGTGTTTTGAACCCTTTATCTCAATATCCCCCCAACCCCAACCAATCCCCATATCTGTAGACATAAACTTTCATTTGTCCTCCGTCTTCTGAAAACCTACTTCTAAGAAAGTCTCTCATCTCCAACTTAGCGTGAATTTAAGACAAAAGTACTATTTGCCTCAGAGAGAGAACTTTTCAAGAGTAGTTTGGTTTGGTTTGGTTTTTCTGTCTCTCCCAGCCCCTCAGCCTTGGACTAATCCTGGAGCTCCGTATTACGGCTCTAACACTTAGCGCCTGTGGGATTCTCCGAGCCTCGGTTTTCCTACCTGGGAGGGGCATCTGAAAACCATCTGGATTTCAACCGGTACTCCAGGTTATCATGAGGCAGGTGGCCCTTATTCCATATTGAGCCGAATACTGGTCTAGGCCATAAGTGAGGTCTCACCCAGGGCCTCGTGTATCTCGTAAGATCAAACATTTTGTATGGCACTTCCGGCTAAAACGCTGGTTAGTAATAAGCAGGGTGTTTTCCCTGCATGTGTCTCTCAAGAATTAGAGAAAGTTCCTGTCCTGGGACTGCTGAGAGGACCACGCCCAGCTCTGTCTCAGGTAAAGTATGAACTGCTGGTCAGGCAGCCTCACTACATCACATCACCCTGGGTTCACGGCAGTGGCTGGCTCAGGGAGGGCCTGGGCGGTCTCATAACGGTCAAGGGCTGTTTCTAGATCTCTAAAAAGAAAATATTTAGGACAAGAAAGACATGCATCCGTGAACCTGAAATTCTCAACTCTTCCCCAGGCCACCTTCTAATTCTTGAGAGACATACGCAGGGAAAATACCCTGCTTATTACTAATCAGCGTTTTAGCCTGAAGTGCCGTATAAAATGTTTGATCTTACAAGATACGGAGGCCCTTGGTGAGACCTCACTTATGGCCTAGAGCAGTATTCGGCTCAATATGGAATAAGGGCTACCTGCCTCATGATAACCTGGAGTACCAGTTGAAATCCACATGGTTAGCTCTCCCACAAAGCAAGGAAATTAGGGTGACGGGGCCAGAATTATGCATTTTCCATAAGTAGTAATTAGTCATTATTTCCGGCCTAGCCTAAAAGCAATTTGGTCCCCTTTCTTTTAGGATCTTATCCTTACTTTGGTCTTACAGCTTCCACACTGAGTAGGGGAGGGACAAGCGTTCTGGCAAAGGATTGGACCCAGCCAAGGGAACAATACTGAATTTGAAAATTTGAAAAATAATTTATTATGGGCAAATAGTGCAGGGAGAAAAACAGAAGAAGGTGGGTCAAATTTTAGGAAAAGTAATGAAATCTTGTGAGAAGAAAATAGTTGAAGTATAAAGCAAACTAAAATATAGCATGAGTTTAAATAATTGATAGTAAAGACAGAGTAGGGGCGTCATACCTAGAGAGAAGAAAATACAGTCCTACCATACTCTTGTCCCCAGGACTGAGTGAAACTTAAATAGTTAATATAACTTCTTGGTTTTCAAGCCTTAGTGTCAACCTGTAGATAAAACACAGGACACTTTGCTGTGATTGCATAAGAAAATGTAAATGTTATCAGCACTGACGGATGAAACAAACACGGTGTTGACAGGAGGTGAGTTGTACAAGGGGAGAGGAAAGACAGAGAACTGTGGGTGCACAAATAGTCTCAGACATAAAGAAAATTATGAGATTAGGGTGAAAGTTGATACCATAAGAAAGTTGATGCTATAGCTAATATTTCTTGAGAGCTTCTGCATGTTGGATACTAAAGGCTGCAAATGCCTTATTATTATTTGCATCATCCTGAGCAACTCCATGCGATGGGGATCATCCATTTCCTCGGTTTACAGGTGAGGAAACAGAGGCCCAGGAAGGTTATATGAATTACTCAGGATTGCAGAGCTAACTAGCCGAGGAACAAAGCTTCCGAGCCAGGCGGTCCATGTCCAGATCCAGTGCTTTTAGCTACTATGCTACCACTTCTCCCATCAATAAAGCTAGCAAAACTCCATGAAGTTACAAAAGAGAAGCAGCATGAGTAACGACATGAATATGATGTATTGGAAAAGAAGAGGGATGAGTAGTAGTGGGGGTAGGAGTTTATCTTCCTCCTTCATGATAGGGTGTTAAAATTTATCTAAAATGGATATAGCAGGATACACATAATGTTTAGAATTATGGGGTAACATTGAAGTAGCGAAAAACTGTCTCTGGAGAGGAGAACAGGGGTTAGAAGGGTTGAATTTCAGTATTATTTGAGTTGCTCTCATGTTCATGTATTATTTTCATAAAAAAAGAAAGGAATATTTTTATTTATTTAGAAATAGCTTCAACTGTGTCAATGCATCAAAACATGAAATTCAAAATTATCTTTAAATCTCTCACACATTTGTTAAATGCTTGCCTTATCAGGATCGTTCTTTTCAGCTTTGAAGGCCATTTTTCAAAAATAAAAAGCCAAGAAGTATAAATTTTTAAAATTAAAAAATTGTCCCTGGTAATATTGCCAGGCACCACAGAGAGCAGGTGTGGAACTATTAGAAGCAAACTGGATTTCAGCCCTGCTTCTGGGAGGCAGTTCTGACTAGAAAGGGCAGCAGATTCTCTGAAGCCTGGAAGCAGGAGTTCTTTTTTTGTTTTTTGACTTTTGTTTTAACATCTTTATTGGAGTATAATTGCTTTACAACGGTGTGTTAGTTTCTGCTGTATAACAAAGTGAATCAGCTATACATATACATATATCCCCATATCCCCTCCCTCTTGCGTCTCCCTCCCACCCTCCCTATCCCACCCCTCTAGGTGGTCACAAAGCCCAGAGCTGATCTCCCTGTGCTATGCGGCTGCTTCCCACTAGCTATCTGTTTTACATTTGGGAGTGTATATGTGTCCATGCCACTCTCTCACTTCGTCCCAGCTTACCCTTCCCCCTCCCCATGTCCTCAAGTCCATTCTCTACGTCTGCGTCTTTATTCCTGTCCTGCCCCAGCAGTCCCACTACTGGGCATATACCCTGAGAACACCATAATTCAAAAAGAGTCATGTAGCACAGTGTTCATTGCAGCCCTATTTACAATAGCCAGGACATGGAAGCAATCTAAGTGTCCATCGACAGATGAATGGATAAAGAAGATGTGGCACATATGTACAATGGAATATTACTCAGCCATAAAAAGAAACGAAATTGAGTTATTTGTAGTGAGGTGGATGGACCTAGAGTCTGTCATACAGAGTGAAGTAAGTCAGAAAGAGAAAAACAAATACCGTATGCTAACACATGTATATGGAATCTAAGACAAACAAACAAAGGTTCGGGAGCAGGATTTTTGATCCTCTGGAACTGTAACAAACAACTTAAGAGTAAATGAATCAGGCGGCTGGGTGCCTGGAGGAGTCTGGCAGCCTCTCTGTGATGGTGTTCTTTGTTTTCACAGGTCTAATCTCAAAAATGTTGCACTAGGCTCAGTGCTGTGCATTTTTATGCTAAGTTATATTTTTCCATGTGTGTACTTCATAAAAGTAAGCACTTTTATGCTCCCTTTAAAGAGGGGATCTCCCATTTGAACTGCCAAGTGAAAGCATTCGAAGGAATTCTTTAAGCAAACATACACGTGCAGTATGTCCATCTGTCATCGAAGTATGTCTGTCTGTCTTATCTATCTGTCTATATCTTCCTGTCTATCCATCTATCCTTATGTATAGAACAATAACAATGGCTTGTAAGTCACTTCCCTGCATTATTTTATCCTTCCAAAACTCTTGAGAGGTAAATAGGCCATAGAAAAAGCACAGAGTTCACTTTCTTCTCTCTGCCCACAATCTCAACTCACCATATACTGCTTAATCTCCATAGCATTTATTACTGGCTAACCTACCAGATAATTGACATGGGTTTCTGTTCTCCCCTCCAACTGGAAGATAGGCTGCACAGACTCAGGAATTTTGCCATTATTAAACCTAGTGGAGGCCCAGCGGAACTCTAGGGTCAGCCAGAAGTGGGCACAATTATGACTCTTGTGATTTGATATTTTAGTGGTTTAGCTCAGAGCCAAGCCAGTTCTTAAAGAGGATCTTTTCTGCTATTTTAAGCAGCATGGTAAATTTCAGGTAAACTTAAATTTTCAATAATTACAGAGCAGGTACGAACTCTTCCTTTGTTTCTCCAGACACATGAACCTGGATGCCAAATCCATCCTCTCCGGGTGGAGTGGGAATATATGACGATGACTGGCCTAAGTCTGAATTGAATAAAAAGATGCCCCAAAAGACATTTAAACATTTTCAAAAACTAAAATCATAAAGTGTGTTTCCTTATCACACATCAGGGATTCTCTAGCCTCCAGTGTGGTCGGAGTGGTGAGGGGACAGAGACACATCTAGAGAAGCCAGGGTGAGTCACCCCATCTCTCCCTCCTCTGGACCTTAGTTCCTCCTGATTGTCACTCATTACACTCAAAACACATTTCAGGAGTCAGCACATGCAGCCATAAAGTGTGCCTAATTCCACATCCCAGTCACTGGGACACAAAATATTGGGGCCTTAAGTCTGGCTCACACATCAGCACTCACATATGTCAGTTCTCCCTCTACAGCTGAGTCAGTGAGTGAAGACACATTAACAGAAGCAGATTAATATGAACATGGTTTTATTGACATATATATATGTATATACACACACACACATATACACACACACATATACACACACATAAAGCTGGGATAGAGAAGGACCCATTGAGGCAAACGCATAGGGGAAGAAGAAGCATCTGAAAGCAGCAGTGGGCATCCTGCCAGTTGCAAGTCTAGGGAAAACTGGCCGGGAGCTTGGGTGGCCAAGTTAACAGTCAAGCCAGGGATGGCACAGTGGATGATACAGGCAGCTCTCTTCCATTCTCCTAACTGGAGCTTCTCAAGTCTGGTGTAGTTCTGAAGTGGGCTCATATGCTCCTCACCCTCCAGCGCACGCACACATACACATACACACACACACACACACTCTTGCACACCCCTGAGGTGTGGTCCTCCGGCTTGCTGTAGGAAGAGAGGAGGTTACGTTTCACTTCAAGGGGCTGAGCCGCTTTCCAGTGAGGCAAAGTCCATTCATGGTGACACACAGTTTGCAGAATAAGATCAGCTCTTCGTTTGTTGAGTTTCTTCATAGAAGAAAGGAATTCGCTGATGGCTCCTCGGAAGCCCTGGGCGGGTTATGCGGCTGCCAGACTCCTGTGAGCACAGGCACAGCTGCCCTGACCAGGGGCCTGCAAACACAGTGCTGGCTCGTCTAAGTCAGAGGGGTGTCCAGACTCGGGGGCCCCAGTGTCCTTCCTGAGCGTGGAGCTTCCTCTCTAAGTATGGATGCTGCTGTCCCCCATGGCACCACCGGGGTTTTGACCGGGGGGGCCTCTGGTGCTTTGTATGAATGCGGCACCAGAAGTGTATCAAGTCACAGCAGGTGTGGTGCTGTCCCCCATGCCCCCCCCCCCCCCCCGTTCTCTGCACAGATGGGTTCCAAGTCTGATGGCAGTTACTGACACAGGGCCTCCCAGCACCGGTGAGATGATGTTCCCTCCATCCCCACCACCTGTGTATTGGCCAGGTGGGTCCCAGTTGTAAGCGGGAATAGCAGGTCCTCCAATCATGGGAATGATGTTGTTCCATCCTATACAACCACCACCTGGATTGTAGGCAGGTGGGCCCCTTGTGTTTGGAAATAAGGTAGAACTAGAAGTGTGTTGAAACCCACGGGTGATACCCACACTTGCAACTCCAACAGATGTGGTGTGCTTTGGTGTAAGGTGGAAACTGACATGTCCCTTGACAGAGATTTCTTCTCCTTGGTGATGGAACTTTTAAATGTAGATTTTCTACGTCCAGATGGGCTCTGGGTGCAGTGATGGAAAGTGGCCTCGAATCGTGGGGATGGTGTTGTCCCCTGCCATCACCGTACCACCTGTATTCAGCCCAGGTGGGCCCCAGGTGTTTGGATTTAAGGTGGAATCAGGTATGTTCCCAAATGCTGGAATGGTGCCTGCCCCTCCTAGTGCAGCAGCCTTGCCGTGGTCAGGTAGATGGCAGGTTGTCTGGCCCAAAGTAGGAACAGAAGCGGTGCTGGGTGCCCCACTTAGTCCTGCCCCAAAGTTAAGTGGTCTGGATGCCTCTGAATGAGTGAGGCCTGGGGCTGACACACCGACTCCAAGGCTCCCACCAGCCGTAGGGGCTGCAGGTCCCATGAACAGTGGGCCCGGTGTGGTGTCGGCAAAGAGCGAGTTACTGTCCCCGGTACTGGGCATCCTGGTGGCAAGTCCAAAGCCAGTAGCAATGGATACAGCCCTGGGGAGAATGCCTGGGTTGTTGCCAAAGGCCGGCTGCATGTTGCTGGTGGTGGCGAATAGGGAAGCTGGCAAAGCTGACTGCATGATGCTGGGTCGCGGTGGCTGGGCTGCAGGAGCGACTAGGACTTTATCTTGTGCTGGGGCTGCTGGGTTTCCCAATAGAAAATAATTGCTAGGCCTCTGCCCATCGTTTGCCCCAATGTGGCCTGAGCCGGGAGACCTGGGTCCAAGAGAAGCTTGAAGTGTTTGTCTGTCTATTGGCTGACGTTGCAGGAAAATGAGTCGAGGCATGGGCTGAGGCATTGCTATCACTGGGTGGTGTGTTCTCAGAACTAGGAACAGCCGTGTGAAATGGTTATTGGTTCTACCTGGAGACAGGGGCAGCCTGGAGAATGACAGCGTAAGGAGGTGTGGGGTCCATAGCTTCGGTGTCAGAGGTGCTGCCTGCTGAAGCACCGATGATGGCCGAAGCCGTAAAAGGGGGGCTGGGGAAAACAGGAGCCGAAGCCGTAACTGGGGGGCTGGGGAAAACAGGAGCACCAGGGAGAGAGGCTCTCTGCTGCCCCTCAGAGGTCCCGAATATGGGCTGAGCGTTGGTTTGGGGGCCAAAGGGATGGTTGAAAATTGGGGTGGCGCAGGGGACCATTGGCACAGGTAGGGTGATGGACGCTGGTACCCCTGCAGGGTGCCTCTGCTCCACCCTGAAACCTGGGGGAGACCTAAAAGTGACAGCTTGGGGAAGGGCAGGAGTGTCCGTGTCAGTGACATCAGGATCTACAGTAGGCTGGAAGGTCAAACTTCCAGATGCCGTGACCATGCTGGTGGAAGGGATTGCCATAGAAGTCATGGGCTGCCCAGTTAAAATAGGGAGATTGATGGTAGGGGCTGGAAGAGGGGTAGGTAAGTGTAAAGGAGGGGTAGGAGCTACACAGATGGGTGTTGGGGGTTCCTTTCCACGGGACGGTGGCTGGAAGGAGAAAGCTGGGACGCTAGGAGGTGGGGGAGGTCGGAAATAAGAGGTGTTGTGGGCTGTGACTGAATGAAAAGGCCCTTCTTCATTCTTCCTAAGTGGAATTCCCAAAATGGGATTGGGAGCTGAGGGAGGGAGAGAGTCAGCGGGAACAGCAAGAGGAGGGGACTCAGGGACTGTGTATCTTGTTTCCTGATCAATATTAGGTGTCGGGGAAGGTGGAGGGACAGACAGGATGGGGGACCTGGAATATAGGTCGGCCAAGTCGGTGGGAGTAGCAGGGACCTGCGAAGTGTAAGTGGCCAGGGGCAGGGAGTCTGCAGTCTCTGAGGCAGGTGGGGAGAGAGAAGGGGCAGGCTGAGGGGCACTGCAGTCTTCCTTGACCTTCCTTATATTATTCAGAATCTTGTTCCACTGACACTCAGTGTTCTTCTCCAAGGTGCCTGGGTTTTTGGCAAGAGCCAAGCACGGAAGCGTAGGAGCAGGAGGCAGCTCACCTTGATGCCATGTCAGTGGCAGGGTCGACCTCAGCCCCGGCAGCGGCAAAAAAAGCGTCAGGGGAATGTTCCGCTTGCAGGGCCTACTGCTGGTAGATACCAGGGAAGCGGAGCTTCTTGATGGGATGTCTGAAGATTTTTCATGCTGCGGCTCCTTCCCAGACATCAGTGAGTGTGGCGAGCTGGGCCGGTGGTCTTCACCCAGCACTTCTTTTGTTGGTCTCTCCAGCAGCAGGGAGCAGCTTGCGGTTGGGGCAGAGAACACCATGGCATGGGATTCAGGCTTCCAAGGAGGCAGGACATCTCCAGGATCTCCATCTGAGCGGATGACATGGCTTTCTGAGGAGGAGCTCATTGGAGACATATGGGCGTTCTCACTCAAGTTGTCTTCTGGGTGCTCAGGAAGGAGGTCCAGAGGCTCAGGATCGCACTTGAGGGAAGTGAGGACTCCACGGGTCTCCTGGGGCCTAGATGTCAATGGTATATCCCCATTGCTACGGTGGCCCTTCCAATCATCCTCTCCTTTGGTCTTTGTGTGATCGTCCATCTTTGCCATGCCTCTTCGGGGCTCTTCTTGGACCTTCACCTCACTCTCCTTTGGGCGAGGAAGTGGGAGGTGACTGGATGGTACTGGCTTCCTAACCTTGACTACCTGCTCAGGTGGTGAACGCAGGAGGGTAAATTTGCCCCCTGGTGGAGGACTCTTGATGATTCTTGAGTGGCTGAACATCATGGAATTATGAGCAGACAGCACGGGCTTCTTTGGCGATTCCCTCCAGTTCACCAAGGGAAGCATCCCCATTCGGGAGTACCTGGCCTGCTGAATGGGATACTGCCTTTTTGGAACAATGTAAAAGCCAGACGATGAAGGCACTCGATCTCAGTGGGACAGCCCTGCGACCAGGGCAGAAGACAGGCGCTGGAGCAGCGGGGTGATCCCGGTCAGATTTGGCAGCCTCCCGGGAGTGCAAAACCAGCAGGTGACAGCCCACCGGGGCCCCACGGCGGGGCCGGCAGCGCGGCAGAGCCAGGTAGGAAATTTACAAAGTAAATTGCCCCTGTAGAACGGGTTGTACGCCAAGCGATCCGAGAATAGAGTGTGAAACTGGGAGAGCTTCTCCCTAGCTTCTACCTCCTCTTGAGGTCTAGCACTCACTGGACGCTGGATGGCTCAGTCTGGCGCTTGTGACGTGTCCATTGTATTGTCACAGAGAAAGGTCGGGCGGGCCAGGGGGTGGGACGGGGGGACGCATGCAAGCCCAACCCGTGGAGAAACCCCGGCCCAAGGGCAAAGGGCGGGGCCCCGAGCCCGACCCCTTCTGGACTTTCTAGTGGCTGGGGCTTCTCGCTGTGGGTGACAGGTGTTTGGCACCGGATGGGCCACCATGCGGAGACTGTTGGGGACTGTGGAAGCCTTCTCCTGCAGAGCTCACCCTGCCTGGGCACCGGCTCTGCAGGCCCCTCAGCCCTGCGTATGTATCGGCCAGCCCTTCCCCACCAAGGGGCCCAGAAGCCAGAGCCTGCTCAGAGCTGAGTGCAGGAGGCACCCAGAGCTTGCCAGGGTGGGACCCGCCTCCTCCGGGGACCTCCCCAGCTTCTCTGCGAGGCCTGGAGACAAGAGTGGCTTCTCCAGGGCTGCTCAGCTGCCAGCATCACCATGAGCCAGGTGGCGAAGGTTTCTGAGCAGGGGATGCAGAGCCCTGACCCGACTGGGTGCTGCACCCCATTGATGTCCCTTCGTGGCAGATAGGTTCTTTCTTCACTTCTTTTTCGAAATTTGGTAAAACAACATTCAAACCTTCCACTGTTCTTCAGGGTATACAGATGGTAGTGGCTTAGCCGGGATTCGAACCAAGCCTGTGTGATTCCAGAGCTCGTGCTCTGGACTGTGGTGCCTTCTTATCGTATATGCTTCATGTGTTACTATATTTTTTTTTGTCTTGTAGTCCTTATGGTACTTAGCCCTAAGTGCCATACGTGTGATGAACACACACACTGCCCTGTAGGAGGTCTTCTTTTGTTCAGCTCATGAATTGGTCATCCACCACACTGGGTTCTAGTCTCAGAAGATACAGGTCAGGGAGCACCAGTTGTCAGCATAGCACCACCCCACATTTCTAATTGAGGCTTGCAGCCCAGATTTTCCCTTTGGTCTAGTTTGAAGGATCAGATATTGAAAGATTATATTCTAGATAAATCATGGGCTATCCTGAGAGAAATTCAGCAGTGAATTATTCCGTATGGATTAGAAGCCAGTTTCTCTGGCCTTCCTGGAGTATATCCAGTAAGGCATCTCATTCGTGTCTAGAAAGCAAATATATCATTTATTGCAGCTTCATCATGGAGCGATGTGTTGGTTTAAAGTACGATCAACACCATTTGGTCATTGTGAGTATGCCAGCTGGGTCCACTCTTTACTACACATATGTAACTCTAGAGATTCTTATGCCCAAGAGAGGAGACATACTCTTGGGTGTCTAGGACAAGGGAAACGTGTTGTTTTTCATGAGCTGGAAGCTTCAGCATGGCAGGAAAGAAGTGAAAAATCCTGGTCTACACATCACACCGTACCTTGTTTGAATCTTGTTTCTTTGGCTTGCTTCTTTGGAGTGTTTTCTCTCTCCTGGGGCTGACATTGTGTGTTATATATCAGGCATGTGACATGTAGAAGTTTCAGAACCCAGAATCATATAGATCAGTAAAAATTTATTTATATATTTTAGTTTAAAATCTATTTAAAATAACATTGGGGTTAATTCATATATTACAAAATTAGTTTGACCCTCTGCTCATGAGATTCTTTTTATGGTATGTCAAAGCAAATTTGGACTTCCATCCCCAATAAACTTTGAGGTTGGAGGACACAAAAGGTTTTGCTCAGACCTAAATTCTGTCTGAAAAAAAAGGGTAAATATTATAAGCCCTTTCTAACCTCTCCAGGAGCAGAAATGATTTACAACTGTGGCATTTAACCATAATTCCTTGATCTTATTTGAGAAGAGTTCAGTAAGAAACAACCTCTTGATTTTTGTTTGCTGTGTTTGTTCCCTGTTTTCTTGTCTTGCTTACCAACAATCCATTGTAATTCATGAGTTAGTATGGCAGCAGGCTGAGTGTTCCCTGGAGCTCATTAAATGAACTTGTTTTCCTAAAGTGAATTTTGTCTCCTTGTTTTCAGCCCCTCTTCTTTCCTCTGCCCTTTATTATAACCAGAGCTCAGCAAAAGCTGAGTGGCTTTGTGCAGACCCTACTTAGGGTAATCTTTTCTTAATTATTTTATTCATCGCTCCGCCATTTCATTGTTTGCCTTCTCGAAATGTATTGAAATCTTTCTGTGGTTGATGGCTTCCACAATGTCTTGGCTTTTATTGGTTTATTAATTTTGGTATTTCTACACTTTTATTTCAATATGGTTTCAGGAGGAACACAAAGTAAATATGTTTCCTAGTCTGCCATCTTGAGCTGAAAATCCGTGTTGATTTTAGCACCCAATGTTCCCGTGGAAAAACACCCAACCTTGGCATTAATAGATGTAACACTCAAGATTGCAGCTTTTCTTGAGCAATCGCTAAGGATTTAATATGTGGTAATTTCTAATGGGAAAATAATAACTATCTCATGGAGTTGATTTGAGGATTAAATTAGATAATGAACCTGAAAATGCTTTGTAAGGTTTAAAAATCTATAAAAATGTTTTTTGTTATTATTTGATTTGTCGCTATTTCAACTTTACTTGACAGTTGTTTATGACCTTGCTTATGTGAGAAAATGCCTTCTGGTTTATTGTTTTGAAAGCCACATTATATTTTTCAATAACTCAATGGAAATGGTATCATTTGTAAAGGTTAAGGGTGAAGGCATAAAAGTTTCTTGACACCTATCACTTTACGATGTTTTCAGGAACTAATTTACTCATGTATTCCTCTTCCAAATTTTGTTGAGGACCTACTACCAGCCAGATGCTTTCCATCAGGTGTTGGAAAGCATTTTCTGGATTTTAACTATCTTAGGCTTTGTGGGCCACATGCAGTTTTTGTAGCTTCTCCTCCTCTTTCTTCTTCAACAACCTTTCAAAATGTGAGAACCATTATTAGCTCACAGTCATACAGATCCAGGCTGAGAGTCTGATTTGATCTGTGGCCATTATTTGCCGATCTCTACTCTGCATCTTCACTGAGTGAGGAGGCACAGTTTTGAGTAACTCACTTCTTTAAATCAACTGTTGGTCTCCTGGGGGCTTGTCCTTATTCTCCTACAGTCTCTAATCAAGATGGCATCCAGAGAGATCCTGTTAAAACATAAATCAGATCATGTCCCTCAAATCTCTTCAATGGCTTATTCACAGGAAAAGCAAAGTCCTCAAAGTGCCTCCACAGCCCTAGAAATCTGGGCCTCTGTTTCCTCTCTGACTGTTGCCTTCTCCTCTCCACTTTGCTCGCTGTTTTCCACACACTGACATGCTTTCTGCTCCTTGGATACTCCAGGCCCACTCTTGCCTCATTGCCTTTCCATCTGACTGTTCCCTCTGCTTGTACTATTCACTTCCCAGATATGCACCTTACTCCCTCCCACAACCTTAAGTTCCCTCTTAAACTTTATCTTCCCCATAAAGCCGATGTTGATCACTTAGTTTCAGGTCGCAGCCTCCTCCTACCAGCTAACAATCTCCATCTCCCTTCCTTGCTTGCTCTTTTTCTCCAACACTTACCTGATATACTATGCTATCCATTTATTTACTTTTTATTTACATATTTATACTTATGATTTTATATTTGCTTATTTACTTTTGTCTCCCCCCGTCAGCTCAAGAGAGGGTATATTCATCTCTGTTAATCACTGCTGTGTTTCCTGAACATGCCTATAAAACATACTGAAGAATGGTGCCTGAAATTTGGTAAGGGATCAATACATTTTCTTGGCTGAATGAATAAATATGTTCATAAATTAATGAACAAATCTCCGGGGTTTCTGAATTGAGGAGTAATGAGAAGAGGAAGGCAAATGGTTGGGACAGGGTACTGCAAGAAGTAGTATTTGGAGTACTCTGATAGCTATCCTAATAGATAAGTTTTTGTTAATGTAAGTAGTTTTAATGAGAGAGCTGGGAACTAGGGACACACAGCATCAAGATTTTTATAATGCATTCTGTAGAGTTCTTTTTAAGTGTGTACAAGTATCACTGAGAATATATGCATGCATATACACCTCTGTTACTTTATTTAGTGCTTTACAAGAGCCCCTCAAGGAAAGGATAGTAGCAACTATCAGTATCCTTCCTTTCTGTTGAGCTTAATTTATTCAAAGTTACATCATAATTTATTTGTAACTGTGAAACTAGACTTAGTTTTTGAGTAGACCCTCCCTAGAAACCAATGACATTAATAAAACCAACAAAAATTTGTTCAGTTTCCCATGATACACACACTGCAGACTCAATTATGGGCCATCCATTTTAATGAAGGGAAGAAGTGATGTAACAAATACAGAGGAAACAGAATATTAAGTTTTGTCCTCCATTAATATTAGTAACAGATAAAGTGGGCTCCAACGCCTTTAAGATAGCTTGAGACCATCATCTCTGTGTCATGGGCAGGGGGATGTTCAGCCAGGATGTCTTTCTCTGTCACTGAGAAAAATTTCCATAGTATATAATGATACTTACTGAAACAGATATGGGGCATTTGGGTAACTAGGAATCCGTTAGCATACTTTTCCAGAAGCCTTGACTACAAAATGAAGACAGTAGATTTGGGCACTTTCAGCTATGAAGAATTTCTTTGGATATTCATCTTTATGCCAAATGAAATAAGCTTATTTCATCTCTGCAGCTTCCCATATACCATTTTCCAACCTCTGTTTTGTATTTGGAAAGGCTTTTAGAAATTAAAAATCAAGTTAAAAAGTAAGTGACAACTTAAATGATATGTGGAATATTTTGCTGACTTACAAGAGCATGCAGAATTAAATATGACCCAGTTCAAATGTTAATTTTATTTTAATGGGTATGTTGGGGTGGAGTCTTCAAGGTGCCAGAAAACAAGAAGTCACCCATCCTGTTTGGAACTGCAGCACACACACACCTTCAGTTACCAGTTCTGTTCATTCCACAGAATCATCTTCAGAAAACATCCTGTTTTCTATGTACCTGGTATATGTCTCAATTAGTTTGGAGAATTTCCCAGATACCCCTTAATATGTAGTGCTCCAATTCCAATCTTGCCAAGTCCTGTACCAGTGACACAGCACATAGGAGTTTTATTTCTCTTTCTTTCTCTGGGTTGTTCAGAACCCAATGAAAGAACAGTGGAATGGGATCGAAGAGATCAGGGTTCTTGTCCCAGATTTACCATAAAATGATTGTGTCTTCTTGGGAAAATTATGGTTATTCTAGGCCCCTTTCCTTTTCTTTGACAGAGCTGCACTAGATGACCCCAAATAACATTGCAGTCTTTGCAGTCGTAGCTTAGATGTTATTGGTATTCTGAAACAAATGAAGACAATGACCCATGAAGCTGTGTCTGTAACTATGTTTTCTGAGAGGTGCCTCCATTGTACAGGTGATGAGATGGCTGAGCACAGAAGCAGATGTTTGGACCAGAAGTTCCAGAGTAAATGGAACTAAACCACAAGTTTCCTTCTTTCCTGAAGCTCACTTAGTCAAAAACATAGGCTGCTGAATATTAAGCTGTAAAGCATATTATCAGTATATTTTACAAGAAGCTATTCTTCTAGGATTTCCAATTAATAGCAGGCGGTTTTGAAATTCTTAAAAGATCATCTAATTTTGTGAGATTTACAGCTCTATTTTCCTGTCAAGCAACTTGTATTAGTGCCAGATAATCATCTGAGCTTCTGGATGCTTCTCTGAACCTCTTGAATTTTCCTTCTTGCTATCTGAAATTCATGCCAGATAAGCCTTTTTCTAGAGAGTATATACAGACTTGTATATTTTCATATAAGAAAGTGCTGCAGTGAGTCAGGATGCGGGTTAAGCCCTCATTCTCAGAGTGGTATTGAGCTCCTGGTGAAATATAGTCATCATTTCCTCAGAATAGAAAAGCAGTTATCTCAAGTTTTTAATGCCATTAACTATTTACACATTTACATATGATACATGTATTTATTGTACCTACTAGGCGTGTTCTCTTTGGGAAGTACAAAGCTGTTTGAGACATAGGTTGTTCATTTTTTTGTTTTCCCACAAATACTGTGACCTTTTGAGCAGGAAGGTCTATATTTTTACTAACATCTAGAACCAGCAGCTAACACAGTGTTTAAGATGTAATCAATAAATATGAAATAGATAAATGAACACATTTTTAAGTAAGGGCCAGGACATGAACAAATAGAAAATTTTCATTTTCAGTCACAAAGCAACAACAGACATAAAAATGACACAGACAGCAAGTGCTACAGTCATTCAAAGAAGGCATAGATTAGATACAACGAGGATCTCCTCTATGGCACAGGGAACTATGCTCAATATTTTGTAATAACTTATAAGGGAAAAGGATCTGAAAAGGAATCACTGTGCTGTACACCTGAAACTAACATTGTAAATCAATGACATTGTAAATCAACTATACTTCAATTAAAAACAAACAGACAGACAACAACAACAACAAACAACCAAAGAAGTCATAGACGTTCTTATGAGATTCCGTAAGAGAAGCCAGATGAGGAGGGGAGAGATGGCTTTTGAATTAATTCAGAGGAGGGGTCACAGAGAAACTACTCCTTGACCTGAACTTGAGTTTCCATTAAGATTGCAACGCAGGGATGTTACAGATGAAGGTAATCACATAAACTTACCATACGGAAACTTGCAGAGGTTATGAGTGTTGTTCGAGATCCCAAAGCAAGTGCAATGTGGAATCAGAATTTTAAGTGAGGCCTAAAGAACTAAAAACAAACAAACAAAAAAACAAGCCCTTTCTGTGATACCACGTTGCCTCTGAAGTCGTTTTTTTGGGGGGTTGGTAGAAACGGGTTCCAGTGTTTCTTGCAGGAATGACTAGTTCTGTCCCCCCCGCCGCCCACCCCCGAGTTGATACTCAAATTTTCCTTTAAATTTTATTTATTTATTTATTTATGGCTGTGTTGGGTCTTCGTTTCTGTGCGAGGGCTTTCTCCAGTTGCGGCAAGCGGGGGCCACTCTTCATCGCGGTGCACGGGCCTCTCATTATCGCGGCCTCACCTGTTGCGGAGCACAGGCTCCAGACTCGCAGGCTCAGTAATTGTGGCTCACAGGCCTAGTTGCTCCGCGGCATGTGGGATCCTCCCAGACCAGGGCCCGAACCCACGTCCCCCGCATTGCCAGGCAGACTCCCAACCACTGCGCCACCAGGGAAGCCCCCAAGTTTCCTTTAGAATGGACTTGATAAAATGCAGACACGCAAGTATTCATGACTCCTGTGTCCAATCATTTCTCCTGCCATTGCCTACTTCACTTCTAGGATTATATGAACAATTCACTGTCTTGAATTATGCTTTTCCCTCCTCCAAGAGTTCCTTTCTCCCTATGGGGCACCTGGAAAACCCACTTCATTTTTCAAAACTGAATTTACATATTATGTCTTTTGTGCGGTCTTCTTTTTAGTGTTGTGATCACACTCTCCTTTTTGCTACCCTTGCACTTCTGCATGCCTGATTGTTGCACTGGCTTCACTGTATTGTAATTGTATTTTTTGCATATCTCTGTCTTGTCCTGGGCAACATTCCTTGGGGCCAGGGACTACCTTTTTTCATCTACTGATGTTGCCTTAGCATGCTACTTGTTGTGAAGTAGTTAGTTATATAAACGAGATTTGAATAAATTAAAAATTGTTATGTACATGTTACTTATTATCACTTTACAGATATAACAGGAAAAAATATTAATGTTGGTGCTGAAAGTTCGTTTCTAGTAAATGGTGGTGGTACTTGACTCCACTTATAATATTTTTCCCACTATTTTATATATTTCTACCTGATATCTCTTCTTTATTTCCATCTGTGTTCCTTTATTACTAAACCAAGAAAAACAGATATGAGGATAGGGCTAGGCCATACTTGGCTGGAATAGTAAAGAAGTTGTGTGGGGTTTTGGTGAGAAAATCCTGAAGCATACAGGTCTGCATCTTCCCTTTGAGGCATGTGGAGGGGTCTGCTTCTAAAGAGTTTTATTAGCAACGAATCAAGATGTTTTTGCACAAGGGTGCTGATTAGCTGTTGGTACACTAAGAGTGAATCAGAGTTAGTGTAGTTTCTGATTTGTTTTACATTGTAAACGTAGATGATCATTTTTTACTGCTGGGGGTGGTGGTGGTGGGGAGTGAGGGAATGTTCCTTTCCTGCTCCTGATGTTTCAGTCCTGTCAAGAGAGCTCTTAGGGTCATTTCAGCCCTGCTTCTTTCCTGACTCTGCCCCAGGGTGATCAAGTGACTTATATAGAAAGCTTGAAAACAGTTAAGTGGGCATGCTTGCCTTGACTAATTCTGTTCTCTCCCTTGAGAGTGTGAGTGGGTGTCTTCTGTTTCTCTCATTCTGTGTATTACTAGTTAGTAAATCTGCCCAATTCTGGAGTTCAGTTATGGGATCATTTCATTCAAACTGGATTCTCAAGCCAGGGTTATCAACAGTAACAGGAATATTCTGACCTCCATCTTTGCTCTTTAATCTTATTTCCTAATTTATTCCAAACCTAGATGGAATTAAGGCATTGCACTTGCTGGAAGGTAATTAAAAGACCCTAACGTTTGGTGCATTACCTGGGGACACTGAGAAATAAAAAGAAAGGAGCAGACATTTTGGAGAGGAAAATGTCCATGTGGGAAATGTTTTGGTGCTGCCAAGGAAGGTAGTCTTGTGCCTTGGTCTTTAATGTATGGTGGGATGTTGGGACCTTTGACTGTTTGAAAATATTTGGGTTTGTGCAGTAAACTGCTGAAGCCTAGAAAAGGTTTAATGCATGCTGTATTAGTCTCCTTGCTTGCTGTAACAGATTACCACAAACTTGGAGGCTTAACACAATAGAAATTTACTATCTCACAGTTCTAGAGGCCAGAAGTCTGATATCCAGGTGTCAGCGAGGCAGCTCTCCCTACAGATGCTCTAGGGGAGATTCTATCCCTTTCCTCTTTCAGCTTCTGGTGGCGGCCGGCTTCCTTGTCTTGAGGCCACATCATCTCAGGTATACACCTTAGTATACAGAGACCTTTACCTGGCACTTGTCTCTTTCTTCACGTCACTCCCTTTCTGTGTCTGTGTCTTCTCTTTTGTCTGTCTCAAATCTCCCTTGCCCTTCTTGTATAATAAGGAAAATTGTCGTTATATTTAGGACCCGTCCGGATAATACAGGATGGAAATCCCATCTGAAGATCCTTAATGACATTTGCAAAGCCTTTTTTTTCAAATGAGGTAACAGTCAAGGATTAGGACATGGATATATCCTTTTGGGGGCCACAATTCAACCCAGTACACCAGCCGTAAGATACTTTGATTTTGGC
This sequence comes from Balaenoptera acutorostrata, assembly GCF_949987535.1. Taxonomy (NCBI): domain Eukaryota; kingdom Metazoa; phylum Chordata; class Mammalia; order Artiodactyla; family Balaenopteridae; genus Balaenoptera; species Balaenoptera acutorostrata. The sequence goes on from NC_080069.1 coordinate 85,084,207, forward strand.
TGATGGCTGCAGCTTATGGTATGGGAGAGTGGCTGTTTCTTTAGAGCCACTTAAGTAAAGGTCTGACATAAAGAAAAGGGGCGTTAGGGAGTTGCACGTGGCTTAGCAATACCTGGAGCGGGATGAATAAGGCACCTGGAGGGTCTTTAGTATACAGAGACCTTTACCTGGCACTTGACTTGAGAGTGTGCATGAGTTTACAGGGCGGGAAAGTCTCAGGCAGCTGCCCACCTTGCCTTACTATTCAGGTACAGTTTTTCCCAAGCAGGCTTGACTGAGACAAAGACTCAATTGTAAGGAAAACATATTTTATAGAACTTGTCGGCATTGATACATATGGTCTACCCTAGGCTCAAGTGACTCCCTTTACATGTGGACCCAAGCTGACACTGGATTTGTCGATTATGTTGGAGAAAGAAATGTTCTCTTAAAGGCAGCCGCCTTTGGTCTATGCAGTTCCATAGCAGGAGGCAGTGCAAACGGCCATGGCGGCATAGGACTGTCAAATCTACGCATCAGAACTGGAGGTGTAATGTCACTAGACAGAACCCATAATCAGTTGAGTACTGCAGTGTGAACCACAAGGTCATCAAAGAGGAAGGATAACTCAAGAGTCCAAGTGTGATAGATGCTCACTCAGGGCTGTGTACTGCACGTGGCAAATTCATAGTGACAAATCAACCTCAGGCTAAAAGATTCCTCCTGGTTCGAAGTTCGCATGGCAAAAATTTCAGGTAAATGGCGTAGACTAATGGACATCCTAGTGAGGCTAAAACCAAAGAGACTTTATCTTTCTCTCAAATGCCACTGGGTTTCTGCTATGTTCTTTGGTCAAATTCTGTACTGGATTCTGGGAACAAAAATGTGCCTAGTTTCACTATTCTAGGAACGGGGATTGGCTTGCTTTTGAGATTTTTTTTAAAAGTATGGTTCGAGAGAGACTTGATAAACTGATAAAACAGCCAAGGCCCTGAGAGACCCACACCCGTGTCAGTGACAGAAGTCCAAGCTACAGATACTGAAGGAGCCCTCAATCCCATTCAGGCACTGAAAGCCCTGTCACTGAGAATGAACCAAAATGTACATTTGGGAGGATTATTTATGGATATTTAGGACTTTGGATTTTTAACCCACAGTAACAAGGAAACTTGATTTCAAAATTGGGCTTTAATACTTTGGGACCTTAATTCATAAGAGGGTTTAATCTGTGCCCTTTTAATTTCTCTCTGAAGAATTCGATACTGGCAAAGGTTTACTTTCAAATTTGCGACATTTCTGTGATCTCTGAATTGTATTATTGGAATGCTTTTATGTATTTAATCTTAGTTCGTCATTTAACCTCATCAAATTTCTATGGTTAGCTGTGCTGTGCATGGCCGGTAGAACAAAAAGTTTTTCTGATCATTGGATATGAGTAGCCTTGGAGTTAATTTAACTAATGCAATTTCTCACCCATATCAGAGACTTCTGGGATGAAAATGTAAGTCGTCCACCAGCAGTTCCAGGAGGCCACTCAGATGAGTAGCCCCATAAAAGTGGGAGCAGGACTGTCCTGATAAAGGTCTATTCTTTTTCCTGAAGGGAGAGCCATAGTCTGTTAATTATAGGCTTAAAGGCATAGTTCAGTGGGTTAAGAGATTTTAAAAAGCAGGGGGGCATTAGTGACAATTTCCCTTCTCATTCCTAATGGTACCACCATGTGAAGGGAATTTGATTAGTATAACCTTTTAACCTCCCTGCTCTTATATTCACTGACACTGGTTAGGTGAGGTGACCTACTTGACTGGCAAAGTTGGGAAGAATAACTGGCCGTGCTTTGCTAAGCTCTTCTTTTCTTCATCTTGGGAGTGAGTCTGGTGATAGAGACAAAAGTTCTCTGCTCCACCGTGGGCATGCCCCTTTCACATGGGTTTGCCTGGAACCAACTTGCTGCAACAAAGTGGGTAAGTCTGGATAATTCTAGAATTCAGTTGACAGACTCACTTGGCTATCTCATGAAGCCGCATTTTCCAACATGGGCTCTAACAGTAAAAAGTGACATAATGTGTGGGCTCCAGTGCAAAATGAAAATATAGTGCCTCTTGTTCAAACTGCAAAGAAAAAGTGTTGTTGAAAGTACTTGTACTGGAGTGCATAGTGTCCTCCCCAAATTCATGTTCACCTGGAACCTGTGAATGTGACCAAGTAAATTCTTTCTTCAGATATAATCGAGATAAGATGAGATCATACTAGATTAGGGTGAGCCCTAAATGGGTTCTATGGGTTGTTCTCTTTTCTCTTTTTCATATATGTCATCTTTTTCGGCAGAAGTGTTTGGCTAATATTGGGAAGTAACACGAGTAAGGAAGGATATGTTAAGATTCCTTGGGCATTCTTGTTTCTTAAAAAACAGCTGCTTTCTTTCTGTGTTAGCAGTGAGTTCAGATTCAAATGGAAAGCATGGCCTCCCGGAGCTGTTAACACCTTCACTTAGTCTTGGATGTGACCAGTAGCACAGAATTCTGGTGGAACTCAGTAAGCCTCCAAATAGGTGCAAAATAAGCATGTTATGGAAACCACACAATAAGCAGGGTGAAAACTATATGTGAATGAGGCAGCAGGAATGGTGGCAGACACACATATTGCACGTCTCCTCTGCTCATGCATACATACATTTTATTGTCCCATAAACTTAAAAACGTAAGTTCAAAGGTAAAATTATTAAGAATTTCAAGACAGCAATAGCAGAGCATGAAACCAAGCAAGCGTGGGGCCCTTCTGAGCATGGTTCATGAGGGACTTGATAAACTGATAAAACAGCTAAAGCTCTGAGATACCCACACCATGTCAGTGACAGAAGTCCAAGCTACAGATATTGAAGGAACCCTCAATCCCACTCAGGCACTGAAAGCCCTGTCACTGAGAATGAACCAAAATGTACATTTGGGAGGATTATTTATGGACATTTAGGACTTTGGATTTTTAACCCACAATAACAAGAAAACTTCATTTGAAAAGAAAGTGTGAGGTCTTCAAGTTTGATTTTCTTTCTCAAGATTGATTTGGTTATTGAGGGTCCTTTGTGGTTACATATAAATTTTAGAGTAGTTTCTTCTGTTTCTGCAAAAATAGGGGATTTTGATAGGGATTGCTTTAAATCTGTAGATAGCTTTGTGTAATATGGACATTTTAACAATATTAAGTCTGCTAGTTCATGAACATGGGATGTCTTTCCATTTATTTATGTCTTCCTTAATTTCTTTCAATAATGCTGTAGTTTTCAGTGTACAAGTCTTTCATGTCTTTGGTTAAGCTTATTCCTAAGTATTCTTTTTTTTTTTTTAATTTTATTTATTTATTTTTATTTATTTATTTATTTATTTATTTATTTATTTATGGCTGTGTTGTGTCTTCGTTTCTGTGCGAGGGCCCCCTCCAGTTGCGGCAAGCGGGGGCCACCCTTCATCGCGGTGTGCGGGCCTCTCACTATAGCGGCCTCTCGTTGCGGAGCACAGGCTCCAGACGCGCAGGCTCAGCAATTGTGGCTCACGGGCCTAGTTGCTCCGTGGCATATGGGATCCTCCCAGACCAGGTCTCGAACCCGTGTCCCCTGCATTGGCAGGCAGACTCTCAACCACTGCGCCACCAGGGAAGCCCCTAAGTATTCTTTTTGATGCTATTGTAAATGGAATTGTTCTCCTAATTTCTTTTTCAGGTTGTTCATTATTAATGTACAGAAATGCAAGTGATGCGTGTATGCTGATTTCATATTCTGCAAACAAACTTTGCTAAGTTGGTTTATTAGTTCTAATAGATTTTTTGGGAAATATTTAGCATTTTCTACATCTTTTTCAATCGTTTCACTTTCAGCCTAAGTGTATCCTTAAATCTAGGTGACATTTTGACCTCCATCTGGGGCTTTCACCTTAATTCTCAACTTATTCAGAATCATAGTTGGTTAGTGTGCTCCTTATTGTTTGCCACTTTGGAGAATGCAACAAAATGTTCTACTCAAGCTGAGACCTCTTTTCTCTTCCACCTCTGAACCTGAATATCACTTATTACTTACTTCATTCTCTTAGAACTTAGCATTCGAAGTTTAAATGGTGATCTTTCTTAAAGGAGGTCAATATGCTTACTGAATTCAAGACCTCTGGTGAGTTGTGTCAAGTGTGTAGGAATCATATTAACTTGTTGGCTGTTGGCACCCCTGGAAACATTTCTAAAGTGGCCTTTGAGCTTGATATTCAGGTTTACTAGACACCGCATTAAAGATTTTAACAGAATAAGAGTAGGCTGGTCTTTCCTAAAGCAGAGTTTATCAAAGTGTGACCTTCTAGTCACCTGCATTAGGCTCATCCTCGTTGAGTCATTGAGTGCCCTTACCCCCCCCAAACTGTAAACTCCTTATAGACAAGAATTATGTTTTATAGCTAAACATGCCTGGAATAGAAGGTGCCTCTACGAACATGTGTTGATTTATTTTAAACTACATTAAGTACATGTATATGTTCATTTCCCTCTGGGAAAGGAGGCTACATCCCACAGGATTCAAATATCAAGCTTTTAAACTTTCTTGAAACCATCGATCTATAAATAGTTGCATAACTATCCTCCTTCTATACAACTCTAAGATGATCATATCAAAGTATGATCATTAATTGTTTTTAATTGCAAAGAGATAATGAGCAAAGAGAAAGAAATTGCTTCTTAAAAGAACTTCTTCCATCAAAGTAAAGACTAAAGGTCAAAAAGTCAAATTAATATGGCATTGTTACTATTCTAAATGATAAAGAACACTGACAAGAAATATCACAGTGCTGATTGCTATTATCATCTTTTCACTTTCCATTACAGTTGTTTATATTATTTTCATGGGATTTCACTGAAGTTATCAAGATTTTTCAATAGTCAAATTAAAAAACAAAATCCCTTGAAATGCCAATACAAAGAAAAATGTGTCAGAACATGAAAAATGTTTTAGATAAGTTGACAACATATATTCTTTGCTCATTTCTCTTTTTGAGACAAGTTCCATCTTATTCACACCCACATGTACAATACACTGAATAAAATACAACCCCATCACTCTATGGTGATAAAAAAGAAAAGACAAGCTGGTTCCAGAAAATTCCTCTATTCCTAGTATCTTGTTGCATCTGGCAAAAAAAAGCATTTAGAAATATTCTCTAAATATTTGTATTTTATTTTATAATAATTTGCTTATTTATCTCAATGTATATATTAAAAACTCATGAGAAATATTTTAACATTTGGTATTTGACTATTCCTATCTATTTCCTTTAATGTTTCCTTTGCCTCCTATGATGATCTTTTAGGATAGACTGCACATACTACTCTCATACTTCCCAGACTTTACAGCCCCATACATATGCAAAATAGCTTGTGGGGATGTATTAACATACACTTGGTTGAGGCAGGAAGGCTGTAGAATACATAGTTTTTAAATCTCAACATTTTAAGTGTTTTTGGAAAGTAACCTTAGTTTGAGTGCAAGTTCCATTGATTTATCAAATGCATTTCAGGTATACCTAGGTATGTCCAGTAAAATGGTAAGGCTATATTACTGGGAGACTGTTTACATGAACAAGTGAAAAGAAATCAGTGAAAGAATGTATTATAACCAAGAGTCAGATATAATAGGTCAAATAGAATGTAGATCCCAGAAACATGTCCACACATATAAGGACAATTGACTTTTCAACAGAGGTGCAAAGCCAATTTAGAGGAGAAAGTAGAGTCTTCTTGACAAATGGTGCTGGAAGCATGTAGTACACGGATATTGTGCATAGATAGCCATATGCAAAAGTATGAACTTTGATCCCTACCTCACACCATATAAAGAATTAACTAAATATAGGTCAAAACATAAATCTCTAAAACTTGGACAAAATCTTTTTGACCTTGGGTTAAGCAAAGATTTCCTAGAGATGACACCAAAAACAAGATACATAAAAGAAAAAGAGTGATAAATTGGGTTTCATCTTTGGAAGCCATTATTAATAAAAGAAAGGCCACAGGTTGGAAGAAAGTATTTACAAATTATATACCTGCAAAGCCTTGTGTCTATAACACATATAGAACTCTCAAAACTCATTAATTAGAAAATTTTTTAAAAATTAAAAACATGGATAAAAATATTTAAAAAGAGATCCTGCCAAGGAGGTGTATGGATGCAAATAAGCACATGAGTTTCTCAATGTAATCAATTATTAGCTAAATGAAAATTAACGCCACAGGAGATACCACTACACACCTATTGAATGGCTAAAATTAGAAAAGTCCAACCACACCAAGTATTGGTGAGGCAGTGTAGGAACTGAAAGTCTTTTACACTGCTAGTGGGAAGGAAATGGTACAGTCACTTCAGAAAACAGTTTGGCTGTTTCTTTATAAGTTGAACATACACCTACCGTACGAGCCAGCCTTTCTGCACCTAGATATTTATGCAAGAAAAATGAAAGCATATGTTCATACAAAGACTTGTACATGGATCATCACAGCATCTTTATTTTTAATAGACAGAATTGTAACAACCTCAAGCATCCATCAACAGGCGAATGAATAAACATACTGTGGTATACTCATACAGTGAAACACTACTCAGCAAAACAAAGTAATAAACTATTGATACCCACACAAATATGAATTACTCTCAGAATAATTACATTGAGTGAAAGAAGCCAGACAAAAGAGTCCTCACCCTGTGAATCCATTTATATAAATTTCTAGAAAAATGCAAACACATCTATAATGATAGAAAACATATCAGTGGTCACCTGGGGATGTGGAGGAGTGAAATGTGGGGAAATAAAGGGGGCTTTATGAATGAGGCATAAAAACACTTGCAAGTGATGGATATGTTCCTTTTCTTGATTGTGTTGGCAGTTCCATGGGTATATGCATATGTCAGAACTTAAATTGTGTTCTTTAAGTATGTGCAGTTTACTGTGTGTCAGTTATATTTTAATAGAGCCTTTTAAAAAAGGCTAAGAACAGACGTTTGTGTCAACAAATAAATGTAGCAAAGAACAGAAAGGTCAAGTACAGTATGATTTCTGTCAGTTGAATTTTCCTATAGTTTATTTCCCTCAAAAAATACATCTCAGTTCTTAAAAGAGATGAGACTCTTAATAAAAGGTAAAAAAACCATATTCACTGATATTTCAGCAATAGTTTTTGATATCCCTCTAGCAACATGTTATAGAAAAGGAGAAAATAAAATTTACCCTACATCTACCCAGAACCTCTATGGCTTCACTGTGCTTGAGGATCATAGCCCCACTGTAACCCATCAGAGGCTCTAATACACGTCTCTGGTTGCACTGATACCCAATGGCAACAGTGGTATCTGGTGGTAAGTGGCAAACACCTGTGGCTGCTGGTGACTCTGATGAGATACCTTCTCAATGCTTCACGCACAGGGAGACTGTGCAAACATAGCAAGAGCAGGAGGGAAAGAAAATTGGAAGTTCTCTGTGGAGGTTGAGAGATTTTGTTGGTATCACTGTGGTAAACATGACTTATATACAGAAATCATCTTTTTTCAAAGATAAATGCAGTTCTAATGATTGTAGCATCTCATAAATGCTTAAATGAGCCCTAAACTATTGCTACCAAATTTCTTGGGCTTAGGAAGCCTCTCTGGATTGATTAAAGAAGAATTGTTAACCACTGGCAGAAGGCCATCATTTATATAATATGATCTCATATCCCAAGGGAGATTCTCTTAATTTATAACATTTAATTGATATTTCCAGTGATTCCAAAGAGAGAGATACGTAAAAGTGCCCTCATTCTCAAATAATTAGGAGATTAGGAAACCATACTAGTAATCCTAAACCTCATATTTGAAGTGCTTCCAGATTTAAGCCTTTTGAAGTGCTGTGTTTTCTCAACTACTTTTAAAAAAATTACTAATTAATGTTCTTTGAATCACAACTCTCCTACAGGGGACGAATATGCTAGAACAGATAAGAACATCTGTTTTCAAAGGGCTTTCTACGTCAAGTTTAATAGTCTCCCAAAGTTTATATAACACAGTCCCAAGCTGTTGCAAAGGTTTGACAAGCATGTTTCTCAGCAGTTCTGGGATTTATGTTAGGTAGCTTTTAGTGCCGATAAAGCAAAGGCAATTTACTGAATTCCTAAATAACCAGTGATGCAGGTTCTTATTAATATTCTTAGTGGTAGTAAATAGTCTTTCCTGCTGTTCTGCCTTAGAATGCTTCATTTTTCTTCTTCAGGGGCTACTGGGCCATTTTAAAGGCACATCAAGTTTGTTTTTTATCACTCAAATTTGTATTATCACTTTCCCCATTTTTTGTCTCCTCTATAACGCTTGATCCACATTGGCATATTTGAAGTTTGTTCATTTGGTAACATCAGGCTGCATCTTAAGGAAGGGCATGTCAGTACACCAAAGATAATTGTGTGTGCAGTAAGCTTAGGCTGTTTGCACGCTTGCATCCAGCCATTTTACGTATTTTTATTGGTCACTCTTCAAAGATTTGCTAACATGGTTGAACTTTTACTGAGTAGAATCCTCTGGCTCCCTAAATCATTCACCTGATCATCCTGATTCTCAGAGGTAGAGAGAAGGCTTTTATAGGTCCAGCACCAGGTTGACCTCCCTCACCCCACCCCCCGCCCCCCGCCCCGCCCCTAGGGCCTCTGAGCTCTACTGCATGAAGCCAGTGTTGAGCAGGAACCTAGAAATTTACAGTCTCCCAGCAGGGAGAGTTATGGCTGCAAAGTACCCCCTTCCTCATGACTGACATCAGTTATCCTGACCCTCCACACTACATTATCCCTCATTCATGTGCTTACTATGAAGTGATTTTCCTGTGTATGGACCCCAAATACTCCAGAACTCTGCTTCCATAAAATAGTCATATATTGCAGTGCTCCTGTCTCATAGAAAATAGTATTTGAGATGGGAACAGCCAGAGAGTTCACATAAACTCTGCAGCTAAGGCTATAAAAACACGGGCAAGCAGGATACTTCTTTAGGGATTATGTTTTTAAACAGTTTCAAGACATATATGGCCTTTACTTCTCCAAATATGAATTATTTTCAGGCAAATGTCAAATTGTATGACATCTTACAGTTTCCATTTTGTAATTACCTACACTTTACCCGATGGACTGACACATTTTACTGAACCCCAAAATTCTTGTTTAATAACCCTCACGCAACAATAGCTACCTTCAAACTCCTCTTACCAGGAGAGTTCTGGGGATGTGTTGTTCTTGGTTTCTTTCTTGATTATTAGTGTTGTTACTTTATGTCTCACCAGTTCATGGGGAGGAGCCTAGACCTGTACTTAGAGACCCTGATTCTTGGGCTTCTTAGTTGGGTGAATTGCTTTAATATCTCTGGAATTTAGTTTCCTCATCTACAAAATGGGAATCAGAACACCAGGCCTGCCTACCATATAGGATTGTTTTGAAGGTCAAGGGAAACAATGTACTTACAGATGTTTTGAAGATGGTCATGTGCCGTAGGAGCACACAGTATCATTACTACTACTTTATTATATTATTCTTCCTCCTGTTTCTACCACACTGCTAATAATAACACTGTGTGAGGTGCTGTCCAGAAAATATGCTTATCATTTTCAGTGAGTCTGACCTGCTTTGCACAAGATGATATTACATTTTATATGTCTTATTTTTTGTTGAGGAATCAGTTTCCACTTGAATTTTGATTTATCAATACCTATAAATAACTGTGGAATGAAGCCTGATTACAGAACAAAAAGGGAAAATAGTATTTAAATTCAAGGAGCAAAGAGAATCAAAATCAAGAAATGTATAAAGTGTTCACACCTGCTAGAAGAATTATATATTTTTATTGTCTATTTATATCAGACAATGGTCCTAGATGAGATTAAGTCATTTGATATATTTATTGTGATTTCAACACTCAAAGGGATCCACTCAGCCTCTGTTTATCAGAGGAAGAGAAAGTACACACTGGGCAGAACCCTTTGTGAGGCTCCGTCCGTGAAAATCGTAACATCGCTCAAACCCCACGTATACTCCAAATCTTCGTAACACGTTTTGTTAGAAGTAAATAGTTTCCTGGTAATGCTGTGCCTGAAATTTCTGAGCAGCTTGACACTCCGGTTTACCCCTGGAGGACATTATTAGTCACTCTATTAAAAAAAAAAAAAAAAAAAAAAGCAGAGATAATATGTGTGTCTATACAGTATGCATGCTGTGTAATAACCAAGGGCACAGGGTAGTTTACAGGCTGCTGATGGGGAAGCTCTGCTTGCACACAGCTCCGCATCAGCCCCACAGGTGGGCTCTTTGATGACCTGCCGCCACAGTGTCATGTATGTGGCCTAACACGGGAAACTCTGCTTCCACATTTAGCATGTTTCCCCAGCCACAGATTATGAAAGAGAGAGCTAAACCTCAGTGGGTGGGTTTTAATCCAGACAGACACAAAGCTGATGATCAAATAAGTCTGCAACACCTGAGCTTAAGCAGGACCGGTTACCTGAGGAGCAGGCAGTGGCAAGAGGCAACCAGCTCAGGGTTAACCTGCTGTCAGGGGCTCGAGACAAGTGAGACCACAAGGAGGCCTGATGGAAGCCACTGCTCAGCCGTGACAAGGAAAGAAGACCTTCCTTTAGGAACTGATTAGTGGTTTGTCCCTGTGAGGACCTGGAAGTGATTCAGAGCTCTGGCCACAACTCTTCACCTGCGATCTGTGACCAGGGTAGTATATGCAGCTCCATGGACCATTTCCTTTCCCATTGTTGGGCAATAACATGATCTGAGAAGGATCTGTGGTTTTTCTCGCAGAATTTAAAAAAATATTTCATAAGAAGTATTTGGCTTTACAAAAAGTGAGGGAAATATTGCTTACTCTATATCGTGACTTGCTTGAGAATCGAGGAATAAGGATGTTTGCCGTATGAGAAGCTGACATCTGCAAACAGCGTCCCCACTTCCACCCCCCTCCCCAAATCTGCGAGCTCCTGGCCAGCCCAAAGTTCCACTGGCACTCTCGTACAGGAGCTTTTTCATTACCGAATCCCACACACCCGTTCAATTATTAAAGAACGGCCTGTTATATTTATTACAGAGGTGGCTGATATTGCTGCCAGTTGTCGAATTTCAGTTTCCTGTGGTTGATTTTCATGCATGAGGAACACACAGCTGCTGGGCGGATGCCAGGTCTCCATCAATCTCGCCAGGCTGCCTCGACCTCAGGATATGTAAGAGTAGCGGATAAATTGGAAGATCAATGACTTGTCCCTCCTGCCTCAACAGCTGCTATTGAGAAATTAATATGAGGATCACTATAAATAAAAGATAAAAGATGATATGGCTGACTGTGTAAAATATTAAGGCTGGACACAATGTGCCAGAGGAATCTAAACCAAAAGCGAAGGAAATTAACCCAGTAAGGGCCTTCCACCACCTTGCTGGAAATCCAGTCTGAGAAAGGGAGATGGTGCTGGAATGTAGTAAGGATCTCTTACTAGAGAACGAGTTAACAAAAATACTGTTCCTTCTCTTTTCTGTGTCAGAGTCTCAGGGCTAGAAGAGATGGCAGAAATTATTCATCCCTAGACACCTTATTTTACATGAGGAAACTGAGGACCAGAGAGCTAAGTGGGTTTGCTCAAATATTTGCAGCTAGCCAGTGACGGAGCTGCTAATGGACCTGAGTTCCAATGCTTAATCCTTTTTATCAAGCTATCTCCTATCACAAAGTCTCTTCCTAAAACTGTCATTTTTGTGCTCTCTAGATCTTCCCTTAGAAGAATGCTAATTTGTAATCATGCCAGAAGCAGTAAAAGATGAGGGTATTTCTTAATGTGCACTCAAGACCAAAGATCTACGTGCAGCATGATAATAACTTGAGACAGATACTTGCAGAGCACCTTTGATTCTGAAGCATAACAGAGGACATTACCCACGCTTCTCCTGGGGAAGAGGAAACGGAACAGATGATCGGACTCAAAAAGATACGTGGAGCCCAAGAAAGAGTTTGGGAAAGAAAAGAAGAATGCCGCTTGTATTAGGAGAACACTGGTTGTGGAGAAAATAAGGCCTTAAGGGGAGCAACTTGACCTCGAAGTGGGAGCTGAAGTTGAGGAGTCATGGGTTAATTTCGTTTGAATCTAAAAGTCTAAATTCAACTGCTGGCTCTGGTGCACAATGGGTGTGTGTTAACCTGCGTGGCTCAGCCCCAAAGTGACTGAATCTCTGGGATTTCCAGCTTTAAATTTGACTCTGTCCCTACTGACAGCTTGAGACAGGAGACACGGGGCTCTTGTGGTTGCCAGACAGCTAGGTTCTGTCTACACCTTGATTTGCAATTCCTTTTGGCTGCTTCTCAGGACAACTAGATGGGATTTAGATTCCTTAAAATGCAATTATGAATCTATTGGCCTTGACTCTAGGTTCTACCCACGAATTCATTTGTAGTTGGCAAAGAGCATTTAATTTCTCATCTCCTACGTCATTTAAGCCTCTCTTTAGATCCGTCCTCACTCTCACCTGTTAATAATCAGGAGTCAGCTACATGAAACATTCAAGTCAGACTCCATCTCTTGAAGACAAATGCACTTAAAAAAAATAGTGGGATGCAGATTTTATTTAAAGCCAAGTCACTTACTGGGTGACAAAGGCTGATTCTCTCTTCGGCAGGTTAAAAAAAATCAGCAATCTCAAACTCTTGCTTTTCCTTAAAAAAAAAAAAAAAAAAAAAAAAGCAAACTTCTATCAGAGCTGTTTCTTAAGGGCCAAAAAGTATACGTTACAAAAAGAGAGAGAAGAAAAGATTAGAGATCAATGCAAGCTCACCCTGAAATGCGTGCCTCAGTTGAGAAATGAATATGAAGATCACTATAAATAAAAGATAAAAGATGCTATGTCTTTTGGAGTAAAATATGAGGCCAGTCACAATGTGATGCATCAAGTTTAACCAAATTAACCCCCTGGGATAAACAGGGGCTTGGATTTTGCTGCATTTGAAAAATGAACTGATATTAACAAAACAAGCTTATATATGAAAAGAGTCATCCAGGGGCTCAAAAAGGAGAAATCAGTTTCTTTCCTTTTAGGTAGTCTCTCTCAGACACCTGCACAAGATTTGGGAAATGCTTTCCCCTGGGCAACAGAAAGCAGAGCAATCATTCAGCATTCTGTGAAGGTGCACCAATTTATCTTATTGGTTGATGTGGTAGCTGGAAGCTCTGTTTAGGGGATGGATTATTTTTTGCCATTTCAGTCCACAAGCTTTGCTCAGAAAATATGCTTTCCATTAGGATGTACACAAATCACTTTTCTAATATACCATTCATTAGATTAATGTTAGTATTAGAGCTTTGTAGAGCACATATGTGTCTTGGGCATTTTTCCAGAAATGCATTATGTAACACATGGATTTCCAATTCATAATTGTAAAGGTTTCAAAACCTGAGCTTCAGAGGAGACTTTAGAAACAGGCTAGCTGCAATGAATTTTTCACTCCCTTGCCTAACTAGTCTTCCCAAATTGTGTGCCTTTTCCAGGAAACGAGATCAAAATAAAAATGAAATCTTGGTCCAGTCGAAGTGATTATTTTGATCTGTTGAGATTTTCCAGAGTTTTCCTCTAAGTCTGTTGCATGTAGACTCCTTTTTCTGCATGTTTTGACCTTCTCTCTAACCCTGAAAGAATAAAGATGGGTTGGGTGACTCACAGTCACTTTTGGAGAAGTGAGCTGAATTATTTAGCATAGGCAATGGGGGAAAGTGGAGGAGTAAGCAGGGAGAAATCTTTAGCTGGAGGAAAATTGGCCAACCTACACAAGAGTAAATATGGCATACGCAGCAATTCAAATACTCAAAGATGTCTGTTTTAGCAATAAAGACCAGATCTGGACCCAGTCCCTGGCAGAGCCAAACATACACCTGCACGTTCACTTATCAAAAGAATCACAGAAGTGTGCTGAAAACTGCTTAAGTGAGAGACATAAACACAACTACAGATGAACGGACAGGAATTCAAGGCTTTAAATGCTGGACTGCTGGCCAAGCCGTCAGCAGGGTGAGCTCCAGCCAGTTTTCAATTGTGAGGCACTAGGTGCACGTTGCAGACATGCTAGGATGTTTGTTCTTCCTGCCCAGTATTTTAGAGAGGATATTAAACACCCCGTTAAACGCCTGCAAGAGATGGCCAGAGTGAAGTTGTGGAGAATGGTGGCTGTGACATTTAATATGGCTGTGCCTTTGTCGAGAGTCTCACTCAGAATTTCCAGGGTAATTTTCGAGTCAACTTTTTTTTTTTTTTTTTTTTGATACATCTAACTCACCTCAAGAATATATCCACGTAGACTTGAAGTTAGGGACCAGCTGGTGTAAATTTGTGTGGTTACCTCCTGACCTAACCTTTTAGCTTCTTTCTGTTCCTTGATTGTAGTTAAGCTTCATCTTGCCTCAGGGCCTTTGTATTTACTGTTCCCATTTTTTGGAAATATTATTTCCAGAAAAATTTTCCGTAAATGATTCCTTTCTATTCTTTGGCACTCACCTCTTAAAGATATTTTTTCCTTGATTGTCCTACTAGCCTAACTTAGTCCCAATTTATCAGATTACCTTACTTCTTTCACAGAATAATAATAAAAACAAATATTATCTTTGGTGTCTACTTGTATTTAGATGAACTTCTTCCCAAAGAACTCAAGCCCCACAGTGACAGAGGTTGATACCTTTCTTATCCCTTATTCTGTGTCTTAGAACTGTGTCTGGCATGTAGTAATCACTTGAGGTCTGTTGACTGTGTAAAGAATATGTGAGTAGATGAACAGATTTGGAGTTATTTGAGGTCACTCTTAATGACGGCTGGTGTTGGTGATTAAATTAAAATTGTAGGTTTTGGAGTTGGAAGTGATCTTGCTGAGTCTCACAGCTATGGCAAAACTCTCCCTACTGTAGCATCCCTGACAGATGATCAAGTCTGAGCATGAATAACTGTATATGAAAGACCCTAACCAGGGCAACCTCCTAGCTTTCTTCAAGCAGATCACAGCCTTCCATGGGAGTATGCTCCCTGTTATTCAGCTGTAATTAGGAGAAAACTGTTTGATTTACCCAGAATCATCTTCTCTCAGTCTCCTTGTTCTAGTTCCTAGAGAATAGACAGGACAGAGTTTCCTCTAAATTACATCCTTTGGGTTTGCATTCCTGCTTGTAACAAAATAAGCACACTGCTATGGCAAAATTCACCTTGATTGCCACTTATCGCTACATTCCTTGTTAGTGTTTAGAAATAATTTGTCTTAATGTTCCACATTATAATTGATGGAGTACAGAAATAAAAGAGATCTCGGGGTTATGTCAGAAGCAATCAGACAGATATTTTAACTTACCCTTTTGATGTATTTAATGCTGACGCTGTGAGGAATTGAGCAGTATAGTCACCGCATTATTACCATTGCTGAAAAAATGTACTTATGGTGAACTTTATGGTAACTTTGAAAGCTTTACCTGATGGGGAAATTGTCAGCTACATCTTAGAGCTCTGAGCATTTCTCAAAAATTTGTGATACAAAACACCTCTGCCTTTTCTTGTATTTCTGTTATGTTCAGCTACTTCACAAAAAGTGTGCTTCATATTCCCGAAATAATGATGGGCTTAGTTGAGATTCTTTTGGGTCCTAAGGGGCCAACATCTGTGCATAATAGTGTAGAGTTACACAGAGCCTGGATGTTTGGCTCCAGACTGAAAGCCCCATAGAGTCGTTTTTTCACATCTGTTCACCAATGTGTATGAATGGGAGAAAACCAAAGTTCTGGTTTGTTCGATCAAGGTGAGCCAAACTCCTTTTAGTTTTGCTGTGACAAACAGATAAAGAGGTGTAAAATATCTGAAAACAACCTCTTAGGGTTTGGTAGAAAGCTTTAGTGGGATGTAGAGAATATACAACAAAAAGAAAAGCAAGTGAGTACTGCTGGCAAACTTTTTCAAGGACAGCTAACGAAATAATAATAATAGTAACAACAATAGTAAGATTGATTTTAAAAGACTTAAGAGTGGCATAGATTCCTAACCAGTCTACGTGTATTAACTCCACGCCACAGCTCTGTAAAATGGGTGAGGTTATTAACCCCCCGTTTTTCAAAGAGGAAGTGAAACATAAAGAAGTAACACTCCTGAAGGTCCACCACTAATAAGTGGTGGAGCTGGGAAAAAAAGATCCAGGCAAATTAATTTCAGAGTTAGTGCTCTTAACCAGTAGGTTATGTACCACAGGTAATATTTGCACATTTTGAAATCACTTTACAAATACTATTTTACCCCTAAAGTACACAGGGAATACCCAGGGAAATTGGCATTATAATTATTTTTATTTCTTTGCCAATAATCTGTTAACTTTTGGCAGCTCAGTATCCTTTCCCAGCTTCTTAAAGATTCAGCCTACAATCCAAAAAAATAAAGGCTACTGGAAATAAATGTCTTGTAAATCCAGTTCAAGAGAGCAACTAAAAACTAAGGCCCTCAAGGATGTAAAAAAGAAAGCAAAAGAAAAGAAGAGACAAGAACCCCAAACCCTACGATTAAGCTCCATGTTCTTAGGTAAAGGGACACTTAATTAATGCTTCTTTAATACCTTGTGCACAGAGGCATGGCTCTACAGAAGCGAAGGAGTCTCCCTTTCATCACTGATTCATGGTATGCTTCTGGCAGGGTCACTTCCTTCTTTGAGCCTCAAAGCTTTTCATCAATAAAATGATGGAATTGGAACAAGGTTAGCTCTCACAAGCCAGCTCTCATGTTCTGTGCGCCTGCGAGTCTAGGTAAGTGCTGAGTGTCTTTAACATGACAGGTTACATTTTTTCTTAACCATTGCTCTTCTCCTGATTTTTATGTAATTTCTAATACATAGTAGAATAGTAGAAAAGAAAATATACCAAACTGAAAGTAACTGATAACACTGACTTTCCATTCTCATTTCACTGCCAATTCAGCCAAAAGCCTTCTGTAGAATGCTGATGCAGACCATGAAAACACACTGTAAGTGTTCCAAAGTCTTTTCCATATTTGGTAGTCCTGTGATTTCCATTGGCAGAACTATCTTGGACTGTCATCTGCAAATCTATCAAAAAGAAATTAAGTAATAGGAATTCATATCAATGGTATTGGAGAAAGAAATCCTTGAACTTATCTTACTGTGTGAACCTTCATCCATGTACAAAATCAACAAGAAAGGTTAAACTTTAAAGGCAACGTATTCCCATGAATAGAAGGGAGAACATAACACAAATAATATACAATGCTAACGTTATGTACATACACATATACACAAGTGGTCTTGAAATGTATTCCCAGATATTAATTGGATTAAAGTTTGGGGCAATAAAGCATTTTCTCTCATAGAGAACGTTATTCTTTAAGACACATACAGGCACACATATCTGCCCTGCTGGCCTCTCACAGTTTCAGTTGATTCTAATCATTTCCCCAGTTCATTTCCCCATATATTTATTCTCGGATTAGTGATTTTTGAACAGGTATTCATCTCTTTAGAAGCACCTGTGCCATGACCCCAAAGTACTCAGATTTCTTTTTGGCATTTGGTGGCATATGATGGGGAAAGTGACGAGTTGTATGACAGGAAAGGTAAAAGGTGAACCTTAGAGTAAGTAAGACTTTATGCATAGTTCTTAATCCCAAAAGGAAAAGAGAAGGATAGCAGCAAAAGTCATTGGAATAAAGGACCTCTCAGATGAATCAGCGTTAGGATAATTCATTGGTTACTGACTGTCCAGTCATTTTAGGTTATAAAGTATTCCTGAGTGACTGTATCACTTTATGAAAGGGTCTACCTAACTATAGCTTCATCTTGCTGGAATTAGTTTATATGACAATAGTATGCATAGAAAATGGCAACTGTGAATTCATGTCTTCCCAAAATTGAAGACACCTCGTTAAGGTACAAGTTTACCCAAGAGTGCAAATGATTTATCCATACTATACTAACTGAGACTGTGTCTTACCATTCTTGTTTGTTAAAGGAGATAACAAGGCTACCTTTGAGTAGAGTAATAGCAGGATACTTAGAAAATGCTTTCAGGTTAAGTTTTGTAAACAGAGTTCAGTGTTCACCCACCAAAAGCAAATCAGCTCATTTAGTATTGCAGGAAATGCCTTCATACTTTTTCATTGCCACTAAAGGAATTTAAAACACCTGTTGGATATATTCCCTCCTAGAATGCCATTTGTACACTTATTCATAATAGGACCTGTTATTTTAAATGCAAACTCATATTATAAGGCTTAGAATAGATACTCAGTATTTTTAGTGATCACATGGTTTAGGGTTCTCAGATTTGGGCTCAGACTTGCATTTCAAGCATTGCAATCTGGGCTTGTTAAATGATTTCCTTGCAACCAGGAAAAATTGTTTATCTGAATTTAAAGTCCAGTTAAATAAATGTGATCGTGGTGATAGTGGTTGATGAAGCAGACTAGCATAGCAGCTCGGGCAATTATGGGCAAGTTACATTAACCTCTCTGTGCCTCAGTGTCTTCCTCTGAAACTGAGTTTCTTCATCAATGGGGATAAATACTGGTACCAATCTCACAGAGTTATTGTAAGAACTGAAGGAGCTCACAAATTTTCTAAAGGCTTAATGTTTGGCTTATTGTTACTAAATGCTGGTTTATTCGTAAAAAATATCCCTCTATAATTTATTATATCAAAATAATAATGATAAGGGCCTGTTATTTTAGTAGTTCTGTTTTTTGGTCATATAGTTTAGACTAACTCATATTGTTTAAATGTGAAACAAAGAAGAAAAACAGTTTTTTTTTTTTTAACCTGGTCAAGGAACCCAAATCACATAATTCAGAAATGTTTCTGACTTGGCATCTGCATTGATTCTGTCACAGCCAGAGAAAGTTTATTGTCTCAGAAAGTGACAGCCTTGTATTTGTGTAGCATAAAAAAGAAGATACATGCTAGAGAAGATATATACCCCTTATCATAGTCATGCCACATATAGTGGAAAACTATTCCTGCTGGGTTCAACCATTGTGATCCAGAGCCTGCCATTGCCTATTATCAGGAGCAGGAAATCATAAGAACCGTATGTGTT
This sequence comes from Balaenoptera acutorostrata, assembly GCF_949987535.1. NCBI lineage: Eukaryota > Metazoa > Chordata > Mammalia > Artiodactyla > Balaenopteridae > Balaenoptera > Balaenoptera acutorostrata. The sequence continues at coordinate 85,103,316 of NC_080069.1, forward strand.
TGCCATTAAGTAGGTCTACAACACTGATACTGTCAATCAGCCTCTGATAGTACCCTCCCCGTGGACAACCTTCTGTGCTCTTTTGAGCATGCTCAGATGGAGTCTGCCATCAGTGTGGTGGGAGTTCACGTCAAGTGTGTCCAAGTTGAAGGGTGAAATTAACAAATATTAACCAAATTTGTGGCTGTACAAACGAGGAAAATAGTTAAATGATCAGGACGTGAAGAATCGGGCAAATACTCATTTGGCATCAACCAAATAAAAAAGCTTCTCGGTAAGGAAAAAGCTGCCAAAGATGAAAGCCCAGAATAGTGCTACTTTAGCCTAACCACAGTGTCAAAGCAAATAACCCACATACATACAAATGCAAAAGGAAGCCCTCTTCACACTAATGCCCCAAAGTCCTTTATGGGTCTTCAAATTGAGCAGATTAGGTAAGTTGATAGTTGTCCTTTATGGACTGGGTCCACCTAGCAAGACTGGTTACTAACAGACTATCTCTGTTTTGTCATTTAATAGACATCCCAAACTTAATATACCTTCCAATCAAATACACACATAGTCACTCATACTTTTCCTGTAGACTTTCCAAAACAGAAAAGGGCAGCTCCATTCTTCCTGGTGCTCAGTTACAAAATGTGATTCATCTTTGACTTTTTTCTTTCTCTCTTCTTTCACATCCCATACACAAGCAGAATGTGTCAGCCCTATCTTTGAGATAGAACCAGAATTTGACAGTTTCTCAATTTTTCCACTGTTACCACTCAGGATTAAGGTTTCGTTGTCTCTCATCTTATTATCCCTCTGAAATCTGTTCTTAACACAGTGGCTGGAGAACCCTTTGAGAATATAAATCAGAAGAATTATGTGACTTCAGTGTCTTCCCCTCTCATCATAGTTGAAGCTGAAGTTCTTAAAATGCTGGAAAGTTGCTACATGATTACCCTCCACATTATATATTTGATCTCATCTCCTCCACCTCTACTCCTTGCTCACTCTTTTCCAAACACCTTATACTCTTTAGTCCTTGATGTTCAAAAAGTATAGTAGGCAGACATTTTCACTTGCTGTTCCCTTTACCTGAATTGCTGTTCTCTTTAGTGTCTACATTACTCATCCACTCACTTTTTTAGGTCTTTTCTCAAATATCACCTTCTCCATTATGAGGACTTGCTTGGTTTCCCTGTAATAACCTGCAGCCCCACTAATACACCCTACCTCCTTAGAAGCCTCCCTTCTGCTGTAGAATCTGTTGAATGAATGAATGGAGTGAGCTATATCTAATTTCCAAAAAAATAAACATCAATCTTAAACACTTGTTGAGAGACAGAGTCACCAGGATATAAATAATAAAAGAAGTGTAAATTCAGGCCTTACCATTCACCATCCATTCCCTCAGGGTTCTGCTATGGTGTATCTTTGAATAAAAAGCACAATTTGATAAGACTAATTAATAGCTTAATTCGTTAGAATCCCAAACCTTTTATAGTAGAAATGTGATAAAAATTGTGTCAGAGATTCTCAACAAAATGTTAGCAAATTGGAGCCAAAAAAGTATAAAAAGAATTATATACCATGACCAAATGGGATTTGTCTCAGGTATGTAAGGCTGGTTCAACATTTGAAAATCAATTAATATAATCCATCCAAGACAAAAAAGGAAAAAAAAAACCCATATAAGTACATGCAGAAGAAGCCTTTGACAAAATCCAGCATGCACTTATGATAAAAACTCTCAGTAAACTAGGTAGAGAGGGACTTTCTTAACTTGATAAAGACTATCTACAAAAAAACCAATAGCTAACATCATACTTACTGCAGAGAAACTCAAAGCTTTCCCACTAAGCTTAAGAACAAGGCAAGGATGTCATCCTTTATTATAACTTTTCAATATTGTGCTGCAAGTCCTTGCTAATGCAATAAGGCAAGAAAAGGCAATAAGAGGTGTACAGATTGAGAAGGAAGGCATAAAACTGTCTTTGTTCACAGATGACATGATCATCTATGTAGAAAATCTTAAAGAGTTGACCAAAAAACTCCTGTAACTAATAAGTGATTATAGCAAGGTTGCAGGATCCAAGGTTAATATACAAAAGGCAATTGCTTTCCTATATACCAATAATGAACAAGTGGAATAGGTTTAAAAAAAAAACCCATACTATTTACATTAGTACTGCCAAAAATGAAATACTTCAGTATAAATCTATAAAATATGTACAACCTCTATAGGAGGAAAACTACAAAACCCTGATGAATGAAATCAAAGAATAACTAAATAAATGGAGAGATATTGCATGTTCATTAATAGGAAGACTCAGTATTATCAAAATGTCAGTTCTTTCTGACTTAATCTATAGAAATTCAGTGCGATCCCAATCAAAATCCCAGCTATTTTATGGATATTGGCAAACTGATTCTAAAGTCTATATGAAGAGGCAAGAAACCCAGAATAGCTATCACCTTATTGAAGGAGGACAGAGTTGAAGGAATGACACTACCCAACTTGAAGACTTATTATGAAGGTGCAGTAATCAAGACAGGGTGGTATTGGTGAAAGAACAAATAGATCGATGGAACAGAATAAAGAGCCCCAAAATAGACCCACATAAATACAGTCAACTGATCTTTGGCAAAAGAACAAAGGCAATACAATGGAGCAAAGATAGTCTTTTCATCAAATAGTGCTGAAACAGCTGGATGTTCATAGTGAAAAGAAAAAAAAAAAAAGAATCTAGACACTGACTTTACATCCTTCATAAAAACTCAAAATGAACCACAGACCTAAATGTAAAACACAAAACTATAAAACTCCTAGAAGATAACATAGGAGAAAACCTAGATGACCTTGGGTATGGCAATGACTTTTAAGATATAACACCAAAGGCACAGTCCATGAAAGAAAGAATTGATAAGCTAGACTTCATTAAAATAGAAAATTTCTGCTCTGTGAAAATCACTATCAAGATAATGAAAAGACAAGCCACAGAGTGGGAGAAAATATTTGTAAAAGACGCATCTTGTTAGGGTAAAGTGGCAACTTTCAAGCTTCTTACATGTGCAACTGGTGTAATTTATTTTGGTACGTAGTGTGAGGTACAGACTTTATTTAGTTTTAAATGGGTGTGCAGTTTTCTAGGCATCAATTTTAAAGATTATCACTTCACTTTATCACAATCAAACTTCCCAGACATACTTAGAACTATTTGTGGATATTCTTTTCTGTTTAATTTGTATATGTGTTCATTCATGTAGTAATGCTACAATGTTTGAATTGTAGTGGCTTTATAGTAAATTATATAGCTGCTTGCTAATTAACAGATACTCAACTTCTAGTGAAATTTATTACTTGTACCTGAATGCCTCCAGATTATGTTCTTCATTCAGATTCTTTACTATTCACTCAATATAAATTCAGAGCTGATATACATTAAAAACTGAACTAAAGTGCTAATATTTTTTAGTTTTCATCTATATTTCTATATTTAAAATATGAGAAAGTAATAGAATGCAACATTTTTAAAAACCTCTAATGACTCACATTTTCTATCGCTAATAAAACAGAATACCCTGTGGAATATCTTTGCATCATTTACCTGGTTTCATTAATTCTGGCTACTGAAGTTAATTTAAACTCACTCTTGTAAAATGAGAGCTCAGTATAAGCTTTTATTTCTGTTAGCATACTCAGTGAGACTTACAAATAGTCATCTGCTAGGTGGTAAACAGTAAACAGTCTTGTTTATTGCAAATAATCTTAGCCAATAAATGTTATTTATGCTCCATTTAAGAATAAAGATGTTAATCTGAGATCACAAAACGATCTTTTTGTTAAAGCTAAAAGCAATTCTGCTTTGATTAGTTGCAAATGCAAATATTACCCAACTTCTTTCTCCTTCTTTGATAGTTGTATAGAAATAAAACTAAATATAAGAATGCAAGCCAAACCCACTACAAATGAAACTGCACTACAGGCCCTGTATCGTCAGTGATTTCTAGATGATTTGTATGCTCAAACCTTCATTCTATCCTCTCTTCCTAAACAGAATTTTTTTTTTTTGGTTTTGAATAACTTTTATTACACAAGGGATTCATATTCATTATAGAGAAATCATGTAATCAAATAAACCAAAAATGGATTTAAAAGCAGCCATAATTCCACCTCTCAGATATATTATCACTCTATCTATTTTATAGTATAGCTTTCATGTATATATTTTTTAACATCTTTATTGGAGTGTAATTGCTTTACAATGTTGTGTTAGTTTCTGCTGTATAACAAAGTGAATCAGCTGTACGTATATATATATCCCCGTATCCCCTCCCTCTTGCGTCTTCCTCCCACCCTCCCTATCCCACCCCTCTACGTGGTCACAAAGCACCGAGCTGATCTCCCTGTGCTATGCAGCTGCTTCCCACTAGCTATCTGTTTTACATTTGGTAGTGTATGTATGTCCATGCCAATCTCTCTCTTCATCCCAGCTTACCCTTCCCCCTCTCTGTGTCCCTAAACAGAATTTTAAGAAGTTAGCCAAGATAAAATGAGAAACTGATTTACACTTAGGTCCCAAATTTACAGCTTCAGTGATTTAGGAAAATTCCTTGACAGCTATACTGAGCCTCAGTTTTCACATTTGTAAAAGGGTTAGGATTAAAAAACTGATACTTCTGGAAATGCCTGTCATTCTGATTGGATATTTTTAAAATGTTGACTAAAATTTAAATGGATAAATTATAAAAAGAAGATGACAAAAAGGCCTAATATCATTTTATTACCCAGATAAATCCTGGTGGTCCACTGATAGGAGAAGGGGCTTCTCTAAGTAGTTTTCTTCCTCCTGATTTCTGGACACTCCCTTGTTTAATCTGCTTTTGGAGGCAGGGGCTCACATTTTGGCAAGTTTTATTCAAATTCTTTATGCCTCGATTTTAGAAAAGAAGAATAGTAGCTGTGCTGAGCTCTGCCAGGTCAGATAGAATTTTGGGGTATTCTCTTTCTCTCTCTTCTAGACAGCCACTGTCATTTGGTAAGCCATAAGCCTTCCTTTGGTTTGACTGTGGTTAGTGTGTTTGCTGGATTTCTAAAACATATTTTTAGTGTTTGTTTGTTTAGATTGAAAGGATTGGGCTATATTTTTAAAAGTTTATCCCTTCATTTTGGAAGGCCTTTTAAGTTGTGATATTGCTTGCAAGAGAGCTAATGGAATTCTGGACTCCATATTTTCTTTTTTACCTTTTTTTTTTTTTCCCTCAGATTTTGAACCAACAATGGTTAAGAATGAAAGGAACTCAGACCCAAATATTTTTTCCCTTGTAAAGCACAGAGAATACGGGAAAAAATGAAATTGGGAAATTGTTTTGCTCCTCTTCCTCCTCCTTTTTGGTCAGTTACCTTAGTTCTTCACCTCACTTTGTATTTCTAGCCTAGCTTCAGAAAGACCTGAATTTGATACACTACACAGTGTTGGAGTAGTAGATTGCTAGAAGGGACCAAGACCCAGACAACCTTAAATGGCGGCTACATGGAATTATATTCAAGAGGGATGGTCCAGCCAGTTTCCTCACTTACAGTGTGAAAGGAGTTCCCTATTCCTAAGAAAATGGACCTATGTCCGACCAACACAGAAGATGGAGATTTATCCCAGTGCATTTATATATGTATATATATTAAAATTATGTGTGCATGTATATATATATATAAGTGTGTGTGTGTGTGTGTGTATATATATATATATATATATATATATATATATATATATATATTTAATGCCTAATGGGAATATCTCAGATGGTCTCCTACTTTTGTGTTTTTTCTTTAATTTTACTTATAAAATTGTGACCATTTTTTAACTCAAGAGATGAAACCTTAAAAATTAATTAAAAAGACATTCTCAGTAGTCTAAGGTTCAGGGTGACTTGGCAGAGAAAATTGCCGAATGGTTAGATAACAGTGCTGGTATGCTTGGCTATTGTAACACTTTACATTTGAGTCTCTCTTACTTGAAATTACAAGAACTATATGACTCAAGAGAAAGAGTGATAATTAGTAATATTCTGCTTGCTTTTTATATAGCCCCTTGAAGAACATTTTGATTAATTATTTGGAGGTCATAGGAAGGTCACGATCTAACTTTTGAACGAGTAGAGTTGCAGCATAAAGCTATGACTTAAAATTAAAAAGGAAGTTTGAAATGACCTATTTCTTTTGGCATCTCAATCCAGATGTCTGTCAGTAAAATGAGTCACTTTTCAGTCATATGGGTGGTCAGCAATGTAATTTTTTATTGGGAAGCTGAAAGACACCATTGCCAAACAGAGCATCTGCAGTGTTAACATCTATATTTGAGCATCTTTCATTTTCCCAAGGGGTGCAAATGGGAAGAAGGAAGACAGAGAAATGCACTTGAATAAAGCTTTTCAAAATGGATAGAACAGAGAGCATTCCCAGAGGCAGGTCAAGTTCAACCCAAGAACAACTCTCTCAGTGCTTTCACAACTAGTTAAAATACAAGACCAGTAATACCTCAACTCTCAAATCAGTGCTGAAATCAAGCAGAAGGTTGTTAATATTGATACGGTTAACATACATCAAATAGGATTCCTTTAATTTTCTGAATCGAAAAATTCTCCACAGTGTTGACATTTCCTTACTGAACTCCCAAGATTGTTTGGTTTCAAAGGCTGTTGGGCTCAAGACGCATTTTGTTTTAAATAATCCTTCATAAAAAATTCAGCTTTCAGTCTAATATGATTGAAACTCAGCTTGAGTGTGTTTTATAATGCATTGAACTGGAAAGACTATGGGCATTGAATTATTCAAAACATGGTAGGCGAAGGAGTGATACGTGGGGAGGAGGTGATCAAAGAAATCAGTGAGACTTGATATGTCTTGTTATCTCATTTTATTTACCTTTTAGAACTCTTCCAAATATTAGAGGAAAGAAATCAATATCAATTTTCACCTCTGTCACGTTCCACACTTCAATTATTAATGAATGTCAAATTTGACCTCGGTTTTCTGTACCACCTGCTCTGCAATAATATTTCTGAGCCTTTATTAAAAATGTAAAATTGTCATTGAATTTCCAAATATGATTCTCCAGTGGCTAATTCGGCTTGTTTTATTAATAAGCGAGTTCTGATGAGTAATACTAATTTAATATGCCTGTATGTAAGATTAAACTGTAAATTATTCCTGCTGAAGGTGATGAGATATGATTGCAATGTGGTGGTTGGCCACTCACCTTCCTGAATTAACCCTGCAAGCACACAATTCTTGGAAGAAACCAGTACTTCATATAGTAGCAAATCTGATATTATTTTGCATGTCTCCTTTAACAGTGGAATGCACACACACACACACACACACACACACACACACACACACAAACATGATGATGGGTGAAAAAACATACATGCACACCTTAGATGCTTACATTAATTTCTGAATATAGTTCTCCAGAAAGAAAAAGGTTTACTGATGATTTGTATTTTTATAGTTTATTATTTTATCCATACTAAAACACTTCATGAAATCACTTACTATTTTGTTGTCCATGGAATCCTTTCAACTTTGAGATGCTAAATATAAATCGAAATAATTATTATAGTCCTTGGCCATGAAAGACTAAGTTACAGAGAACCCAGTGACTGGAGGTCAGAGCTGCCACAGAATTATTCTCTGCTTCAGAGACCATTAGAATATCACTGTGTACCCACTTAAGGATAGAATGCTGCTGTTGAGAAACTAGCTATCTTTTATTTATACTAAAAGGAGAGAACAGTAGGGGACCTTGGCTGGGTGAGTGTGAGACTTTCTCTGTTTTGTATGATAAGCCACAAACAATACATGAGATAGCCTCGGGCCTTTTGTCTTTTGTCCCCAGCTCTTTCCTGTATTGCTCCTGATCAATTACACTTAAATCAACAAGAGTTGCTTGAACATTTTGACAGTTACCTTCCCCATACCCTGAAGCATTTTTAAAGGGTTATTGAGGTAAAGCTATTTCAAAAAATATTCCCTCCAAATTTTTTCAGGGTGGCATCAATGAACTTAACTTAGAGGAAAAACACTCCACCTTGAGTTCCTGGCCTACCACTCTAAGGTCAGGCAAGCATAAACCTTCATAGCAAAACCTAAGTTTGCTCCCAGTTGAGAATTTGGTTTCCATGGTCTTATATAAAAAGTATATGGAGACTTTAATTCCCTATAAGCCCTTTCCAAAGAGTAAATATAGTTCATCATTCATAAGAGATGATGAAAATTACAATTTTGTTGAATAGGTGGAATATATATTATATATATAATATATTTATTTTTAATATATATATATAATATATATAAAGCTACTATTCAGAGCCCTTAAACTTGCATTTTCTTTACTTACCAAGAGTGAACAGTAACTTGATCCCTAAACACAATAAAGCACCTGGTCATAGCAGAATCATAATATTTGATATCAGAATGAATTCACTGTTCCGGTGTAAAGAGGGAATACCTTCAGTTTTCCTCTTTCTTGCACCCAATTATTGCCTCCCGGACAGAGGGGTTTTTCTTGACTTTAATCTAAACGGGAAATGTTCACTTTTGTTAAGATGGAAATTGACAACCTCAGTGGGCAGAGGCACTGTTTTTATTTGGCTGAATTCATGTTTCTAGTGATAATTCAAGGTGTAATAGGGTTTTCTCTGCCACTCCAAAATCTGAAAATGATAAGCATCTCACCAGAGTTTCATGACAGGCATTACCTATTCTGTGGAAAGGATATTCAAAATACCATGCTTCGTCAGTGTCTTCTTTGACTTATTAATCAATGGACAACTACTGAGTTAAGATAGTGTCTTATCCTTGCTTCAAAAAAAAAAAAACCACAAAACCACAAACAAGAAAAAGCTGTTAATGATGAAAACTTATTATGCCAGGACTTAGTATGGCCTGACTTGGAAATTTAGTTTCAGAGGCTTTTGTGAATATACCAAGGAAAGAGGGCCTAGGTGTATCTTATTCCCACGGGCCCACAATAAATATTTGCTTAATGGAGGAAAAATTAATATATAGTATAGGAGAGAACCTGACAGATGATTAACGTTACTGAGTGATAGCAGTGCCCAAACTCATCTGTGATCAAACACTATGAAGTATCCTCCTAAGGATAAACTTATTACAAATAAGAAGTGAAAATTCAATTATGGAGATACTTTCAGTTTCAGCTCTGATATGCATAAACCTTGGAAGTGGTCACTGTATCTTGTCCTTACAAGATAATGCTGCGCAAGATGAAAATCAATGACTTTTCTCAGACGTGTCAGAGAACTGAGGTTGCAGAGTAAAGTGCCAACCCAGAATCTTGAGAACTAGTGAATCCAGCTGAGATCTGCTTACCTAGAGCAGAAGTAGCTGGAGCCATAACTGGTAGGAACACTTAAACGGTAATTTTGAAAAATTGCTGGAGGCTGGGTGTGGACTACCACGAGAGTGAGAAACTCTGGGTGGCTGCAGTCTTAGGGGTCCCCCCCACTTCTGTGGGCTTTACCTCCAGGGATTCTACCAGGGTGTTCTAGTGAATGAACATCAGAGGAAAATTCTCCTCATGCCTCTGGCAGCAGAGCAAAAAAATAATCATTATGGTATACACCCAGAGAGTTCTCCCTAACAAAGGCCCATTCTTTAGGAAAAAGACCTGGTCAGAACCTCTGCACAGCTGGAATAAGGGCCTTCCTCCCACGCAGGTCTCCTCTAGCTTTCTGTCTAACCTAAGGAGAGGGGCTCATAGTCAACAGGAGTCAGAGTTGTAAGGAAGTAGAAACACTGCAGCCAGAGAAGAGAGTAGGGGATGGAGGGTTTAAAAAAAAAACACCTTATACCCCTGGAAATACACTTATGGCAGTCACAGCCCAGAGACACAGGCCCAATGAAAGACTGAGATTGAACCATAAGGTTATAGAAAACCCCTCTCCCTCACAACCTAGCACCACACTAATAAGCTCTAGTATAATAACAATGGATTATAGTTGAAAGAGCCACAAGACACAGGCTGTGAGGGAGGGTACTTAGAGTAACCCAAGGTCTGTAACAGGGAGACAAAACCAAAGACACTAGTGTTGAAGTCTCTGGCGCCTACAGCTACAGCAGACATTAAACACAGCCCCAGTTCTAGCCAGATGAGCATAAATTCTCACACTGAAGGCCCATTTACCTTGGCTCCTATTACTTGATACAGAATGTCTGGGTTTCAATAAATAATTACAAGTCATGCCAAGAGGAGAGAGAAAAATACAGTATGAAGAGACAAACATCAGAAACAGACTCAGATGTGACACCAATGTTGGATTATCAGACAGGGAATTTAAAATTACTACGCTTAATGTGGTAAGAGGTCTAAAGGAAAAAGTAGCCAATATTCAAGAAGAAATGAGTGATGTGAGCAGAGAGATGGAAACTTTAGGAAAGAATATAAGGAAATACTAGAAATGAAAAACAAAGTAGCAGAAATGAAGAGTGCCTTTGATGAGCACATCATTAGACAGCATAGCCAAGGAAGGAATCAGTGAGTTTGAAGATATGTCAATAGAAAATTTTCAAACTGAGGTACAACTGTAAACATAATTGGAATACCAGAAGAAGAAAGAAAGAAAGAAAGAAAGAAAGAGCAGAAGAAATATTTGAAGTAATAACAGCTGATATTTTTCCAAAATTAGTAAAAGACACAAAACTACAGATGCAGGAAGCCCAGACAACATGAAACAGGATAAATACAAAAAAGAAAGGGAGAAAGGAAGAAAAAGAAAGGAAGGAAGAAGAAAGGAAGAAAGAAAGAAAAGAAAGGAAAGAAAGAAAAAAGAAAGAAAGAAAGAAAGAAAGAGAAAGTCAGCATACCTAGTCATATATTCAGACTGCTAAAAGATAAGGAGACAATTTAAGGAAGCTAGAGGGAGAATCAACCCCACTTTATCTAAAGAGTGTAAAGGAGGAAAAGTTGTTTTCCCTCTACCCATCTTAGCTCATTGGCTGGGTCCCTATAAATTAAGCTGACAAAAAAACAGATAAGAGAAAAACAACTTTATCCACATGTGCATTGAGCATGCACCCATGAATACTCAGTGATGAGTAACTCAAAGAAGTGGTTAGAACTTGGGCTTATATAGCATTCTAACAAAAGAACAACAGATTCTAGAGAAGTGGCAAGACACAGGAAAAAGGACTTTGAATTTCTTGGATGGCATTTTGTGGAAAGGTAAATCTATGGAGAAACTAATGGAAGATGAAGGTTCGTTAGTGAAGTTTTTATGTAGATTCCTCTGGTGCAGTCTCTGAGTCTAGTGTTGTCTTTTGTGATTAACTTCTGTTCTAGTAGGGAGGGGAGGGAGGACACCTTTACAAATTTACATCCTGCTTTTAGGCAAATATAGGGAGGGCCAAGGGATCTTTTCTTGTACTTGTTTCTTCTCAATTACCTTCAGCTCCAAATAATCATTATGACAAAGTGGCATATGTTGGGGTGGCATATTCTGCTCCTCTTCAGCAGGAAAAAGGAGAAAAATTACAGGGGACTTCTCATCAGCAACCTTGTAAGCAAGAACAGAATGGAGTGAAATATTTAAAGTATTTTAAGAATACACACTAACCTTTAATTCTATGTCCAGAGAAACTGTCCTTCAAAAATACAGGAGAAATAAAGACTTTCTCACACAAATACCTTGAGGGGATACATCACCAGCAGACTTGCCCTGCAAAAAAAATGTTGAAAGAAATTCTTCAGAGAGAAGGAAATGATATATAGATCAGAAACTCAGAATCTACGTAAAGAAGAACACTAGAGAAGAAATAAATAAAAATAAAATCGATTTCTTATTCTTAATTGATCTGAAAGATAGCTGTTCAAAGTAATAGCAACAATGTATTGGATGATAAAAAGGATTAAGGATACTCTTGTTATAAGCCACTTGCACAACACTTGAAGCATTATAGTGTTATTTGAAGGTGGGTTTATATTAGTTAAAAACGTGTGTTGTAAACTCTAGGGCAACTACTAAAACTTTTTTAAAGTATAATTGATACACTAAGAGGAGATAAAATGGAATTATAAAAAATGAGAGAAAGCAGAAAACTGGGGGACTCAATTATGCAAAAAGGTTGGAAGATTGAAATTGTTTTAATAAGAACAAAAACAAGTTGAAGAGAGAAGATGCAGACTTAGAGTTAAAAGACTGCATTTCCTTTTTTATATTTTATTTTTGAGATTTGTTTCAGGTTATATGATATATTCCTCTTTTATTCTTCCCTTGCTTCACAGTTGGAGTATAAGACTCAATAATCCACAAAAGAATTTGTGATCTTTTGATTAAAAACCTTATGAAAACAAAGCAGCATTATTTTGATACCGTTCCTATCTCTGGTGGTGGGGCGATAAGCGACAGAGACGGAACAATTGAAAACGTTGGGGGAAGGCAAAAGCTACACAACTAACGCTACTTACAACACACGTATAGCTAGTGAGAAGGTGAAAAATCCAGTCACTCAAGCTACATATCTGATCTTTGCAATGGCGAACTTCGAACATGACTATTTTCCATTCATTTGCGTGCCTGGTAGACTGAATAGAATCATAGACGGTCTCCTTCAGTTGAAACTGGCTGCTGCTGTGGACACAGGCCTGATTTAAGTTGCTTGAGCGCTTCTGCAAGTCCCAGAGGCTGGGGGCTGGAGAAAGAGGAACGCGGAGGGCAAGGCTGAGGAAAGGGAATCCCCCAGCATTGCCGGAGCTGTGGGCCAGAATAAACAATGTGCTGGGACCTATTTAGCAAATGAAAACGCAAACCAGAGAAAGCAGCCAAGGTCAGGGACACACGTCTCCTCCTGCTGAGATGATTTGGGATGTTCAGAGCAAGAAAATGAATAGCTCACATGAGGGATTTTTCTTGAACTCCCCTGGGCAATACATCACTAACTGTAGTGAAGTTTCTGCTGTTCTAAAACTTCATTAAATAAATGGCAGCGGCAAGCTGGGGTTTGGTTTATATGGGGTTTCCTTTTTTAGACTAAAGGCAAATCAGAGGAAGAAGGATTCTTCCTGGCCTGGCTTGGCCTGGCCTGTTTATGTTTGAGCCTAGATTGTCTTCCTCTCTTCCAAGGTCACCAGGAGCCTCTAAAACCAGACTCACTTCAGACACATCCTGGAGAAATCCTTGGACTTGATGCTTATTCACAGTGCACATTTCTTAGGTGATTTTGTGTCCTGAAGTTACTTAATTTTATTCAAGACTTTATGCTCAGTGAAAAGAAGAGGAAGAAGTCAAAGTGTATAGCCTGACACCATGAACAGCCCTCAGAATAAAGTACAGAAGGATGGTTTTGGTGAATCTCCATCTATTACCTATGTATGTTTGTATGTATGTATGTATCTATCTACCTATCTATGTGTGTGTATTTATTATGACTCTAATTCTGATAAGATATGCATGGAGAAATAATCATCAGAAAATTCAATGAAAGGTTCAAAGTGAATGTCCATACATGATGGAACTGTAAGTGGTAACTTTCTTCTTCTTTATATTTTGGAATTTTCTAACTTTCTAACATTTTATAGCAGTGATGTCCAATAGTAATAAAAATACGAGCCAAAAGTATAAGCCGCATATGTTATCTTAAATTTTCTAATAAAAAGAATCAGGTAGATTAATTTTCATAATATATTTTATCTAACTCAGTAAATCCAAAATATTATCATTTCAACATGTAATCGATACAAAATTATTGAGGTATTTTCAATTATTTTTCCATTAAGTCCTTAAAATCTGGTGTGTATTTCGCACTTAATGCAAATCTCAATTTGGAACTGGCACATTTCCAGGGACTACTGGCTACTGTTTTGGACAGTGTAGTTCTACAGGAAAAATAACAAACTTTATATGTAATGAATCATATACATGTGTTAATATCATAATACATTCATACAGAGAGAGAGAGGTTAATAAGTGAGGGTGGTAGGAATAATGTAGACCAGTGTTTCATAAACTATTCTATAGGACCTAAGAATTTGATGTCAAATGAGATGTTACTGGATAGCAGATCCAAAAAATATATGTTGCAAAGTCAAAGAAATTTGGAAACTCTGAGATAATCAAAATTAAATCACTTTTTCAACTATAGAACTTCTCACAGACTTTAATGTGCTAGCGTGCTTGATAAATCTCTAAGAAAGGAATAGGGTTTCCTATTTCATGAACTTTTAGACAGGAGTCCTTTTCTTTTTCGTGGAACATCTTGCAGGACAGATGGAACAGTTTTAGAAACTCTGATTTAGTAAATAAAAGAAATATAAAAATATACACAGTGAGTTGGTATTGAAATGCTACAGTTCATTAGAAATGCTGTGACTGTGCTTTTGTGTGTGTGTGTGTGTGTGTGTGTGTGTGTGATTCTCAGGCTATACAATATATATTCGTTTAATAATGCCTCCTCTCCCACATATTTTCACGTGTTATTTTAGCTTCACAATAGTCCTGGAATGAAATGCAGAATAAGTGAAATAGGGATAATTGCTTCTATTTTAAATAGGATTTTAAAAAACGGTCTCTACATGGTAAGTGCCTGTTGTCACATTGTTAGTTATTTGCAGATTTAGGAATTTTTGAATTTAGAATTTATGTATCCCAGCTTTCAAATTTTTTGTCAAACTGTATTATTTTTCTCCAGATTCTCATTGTAATGTTTATATTGATGCAAACTTAATCCAGCCCCTTTATAGTAAAATGCTGTTATTCTCCTACTTAGATGATGCCATAATTTGATAGTAAAGTGCCTTTAGCTTCTGAGAAAACCACAAGCTGCTTATCATTAATTTTATCTAGGAACTTCTTCTCTCATTAATAATTCTCCCCCCACTCTTTTATTTTTTCTACAAATACTCTTGATCTCCAAATCTTTTGTCTTCTCAGAGAGGGTAAACAGAAATAAATGCAGAACCTTAAAGCAGCTCAAAGTTTGATCTGAATGTGTATACTGGCCTAAGAAAGCTAGCATAAGTAAAAAGATATAAGTACTTAATTTTCAAACATAATGGTTTTACAAAATGATGTGTTGGAGGGTTTGATTGTCCTAAACCCAATAAAACCAAGATAGCAGATATGATCTTGCTTGCCAAAGTGAATAATTTGAGCCAAAACAGGAAGTTGTCCTACCACAGATGTGTAGAAATGAAATCTGAAACCATCATTTTATTTATTTTTTATTTAATAAAATAAAAATTTAAAAAGCCTACCTTCATCCACTTCCCATCCCCCCCACCAACTCTCCACCACTGGTAACCACAAATCCAGTCTCTTTTTCTATGTTAGTTTGTTAATTTGTTCATTTTTGAAGTATACTTGACCTACTTACGTTCATTCCTGTTACACAGCATAGTGATTTGATATTTCTATACATTTAAAACTGATGACCACAGTGTCTCTTTGTGCTATGTCACCATACGAAATGATTACATAGTTATTGAGTATATTCCCCACACTGTACATTTCATACCCATGACTCATTTATTTTGCAGCTGAAAGTTTTTAACCTCTTAATCTCCCTCACCTGTTTCTCTCCTCTCTCCACCCCCTTCCCCTCTGGCAACCACCCATTTGTCCTCTGTACCTATAACTCTGTTCCTGCTCTGTTATGTTTCTTCATTTGCTTTGTATTTTTAGATTCCACATATAAGTGAAATTATACAGTATGTTTCTTTCTCTGAGTCTTTTCCCTTAGCATAATACCCTCTGGGTTCACCCATATTGTCAAAAATGGCAAAATTTCATTTCATGACTGAGCAGTATTCCATTATATATATACCACATCTTCTTTATCCATTCATCTGTTAATGGACACTTAGGTTGCTTCCATATCTTGGCTATTGTAAATCATGCTGCATTAATGTTTTTGTTTCCTTCGAATTAATACACCAGAGTGAAATTGCTGGATCATATGATGGTTTGATTTTTAATTTTCTGAGGAACCTCCATACTGTTTTCCATAGTGGCTGCACCAATTTACATTCCCACCAACAGTACACGAAGGTGCCCTTTTCTCCACATCCTTGCTGATACTTGTTATTTGTTGTCTTTTTGATGATAGCCATTCTGACAGGTGTGATGTGGTATCTCACTGTGTTTTTGATTTGTATTTCCCTGATGATTAGTAATATTGAGCATCTTTTTGTGTGCCTATTGGCCATCTGTATGTATGTCTTCTTTGGAAAGATGTCTGTTCAGATCCTCTGCCCATTTTTTAATTGGGTGTTTGTTTTTTGATGTTGAGTTGTATGAGTTCTTTGTATTGTGGATATTAACCCCTTATCAGATGTATTGTTTGCAAATATCTCCTCCCAGTCAGTAGGTGGCCTTTTCATTTTGTTGTTAATAATTCCCTTCATTATGCAAAAGCTTTTTACTTTGATGTCGTCCCATTTGTTAAATTTTGCTTTTGTTTCCCTTGCCTGAGGAGACACATCCAAAATATATATACATATTACTAGGACCAGTGTCAAAGACTGTACTGCCTATGTTTTCTTCTAGAAGTGTTATGGTTTCAGATCTTACATTTAAGTCTTTAATCTATTATGAATTTATGTTTGCATATAGTGTGAGAATGCTGTCCATTTGATTCTTTTGCATGTAGCCATCCAGTTTTCCCAACACCATTTATTGTAGAGACTGTCTTTCCCTCGTTGTATATTCTTGCCTCCTTTGTCATAGATTGTGCATGTAAGTGTGGGTTCATTTCCAGGCTCTCGATTCTGTTCCATCGATCTATGTTTTGTGCCAGTACCATACTGCTTTGATGACTGTAGCTTTGTAGTGTAGTTTTCAATCAGTGCGCATGATACCCCCAGCTCTGTCTTCTTTCTCAAGATAGTTACAGCGATTCAGGGTCTTTTGTTTTTCCATACAAATTTTGTATTATTTGTTCTAGTTCTTTGAAAAATGCCATTAGTATTTTGATAGGGATTGCATTGAACTGTAGACTGCCTTGGGTAGTATGATCATTTTAACAATAATTCTTCCAACCCATGAACATGGTAGATCTTTTCCATCTGTTTATGTCATCTTCAATTCCTTTCATCAGTGTCGTACAGTTTTCCGAGTACATGTCTTTTACCTCCTTGGTTAGATTTATTCCTAGGTATTTTATTCTTTCTGATGCAGTTGTAAATGGGATTGCTTCCTTAATTTCTCTTTCTGATAGTTCATTGGTAGTGTTATATAGAAATTCAGCAAATTTCTATATATTAATTTTGTATCCTGCAACTTTACCGTATTCATTAATGAGCTCTAGTCATTTTTTGTGGCGTCTTTAGGATTTTCTGTGTCTAGTATCATGTCATCTGAAAACAGTGACGGTTTTACTTTTTCCTTTCCAATTTAGATTCCTCTTCTTTCTTTTTGTTGTATGATTGCTGTGACTAGGACTTTGAGTACTGTGCTGAATAAATTGTCAAGAGTGGGCATCCTTGTCTTGTTCCTGAACTTAGAGGAAATGCTTTCAGCTTTTCACCATTGAGTATGATGTTAGCTATAGGCTAATTATATATGGCCTTTATTATGTGGAGTTATGTTCCCTCTAAACCCACTTTGTGGAGAGTTCTTATCATAAATGGATGTTGAATTTTGTCAAAAGCTTTTTCTGCATCTATTGAGATGATCATATAATTTTTATTCTTCAGTTTGTTAATTTGCTGTGTCACTTTGGTTGATTTGCAGATATGAAACCTTGGGATAAATCTCACTTGATCATGTTGTGTTCCTTTTAATGTATTGTTGAATTCAGTTTGCTAATATTTTGTTGAGGATTTTTGCATGTATATTCATCAGTGATATTGGCCTTTAATTTTCTTTTTTCCTGCTATCTTAGTCTGGTTTGTTTTCAGAGGGATGCTGGCCTCATAGAATGAGTTTGGAAGCATTCCAATTTTTTGGAATAGTTTGAGAAAGATAAGTGTTAACAAATCTTTAAATGTTTGGTAGAATTCACCTGTGAAGCCATGATGGTCCTGGACTTTTGTTTATTTGGAGTTTTTGATTACTGATTCGATTTCATTACTGGTAAATGGTCTCTATATACTTTTATTTTATCATATTTTGTATTTCTTCCTTGTTCACTCTTGGGAGACTGTACATTTCTAGGAATTTGTGCATTTCCTCTAGGTTGTCCATTTTATTGGTTTGTAGTAATCTCTTATGATTATTGTATTTCTGTGGTAATAGTTGTAACTTATTTTTCATTTCTGATTTTATTAGGCACTGTCTCTTTTTTTCTTGATGAGTCCATCTAAAGGTTTATCAGTTTTGTTTATTTTTTCAAAGACCCAGCTCTTAGTTTCATTCATCTTTGTTATTGTTTTCTTAGTCTCTAATTACGTTTATTTCTGCTCTGGTCTTTATGATTTCTTTCCTTTTACTAACTTTGGGGTTTGCTTGTTCTTCTTTATATAGCTCCTTTAGGTGTGAAGTTAGTTTGTTTATTTGAGATTTTTCTTATTTCCTGAGGTAGACTTGTATAACTGTAAACTTCCTTCTTTGAACTGCTTTTACTTCATTCCATAGATTTTGGATCATTATGTTTTCATTTTCATTTGTTTCCAGATATTCTTTTTTTTCTTTCTTCTTTGATTTCTTCAGTGATTTATTGGTTGTTTAGTGGTATATTGTTTAGCCTCCACGTATTTTTGTGCGTGTGTGTTTTTTGCAGTTTTTTTCTTGTAGTTCATTTCTAGTCTCATAGCATTGTGGTCAGAAAAGATGCTACATAGGATTTCAATCTTTTTAACACCTTATTTACCAGAGGATTTTTGAAGAAACTAATGCCTGTGGCTGGAGATTTGTTAGGTGAGTGAATATTGAAACACCCGCATTTGAGTAAATATCAACAACTTTTTTTTTTTGCACTTAATGTATTTATTTGAAACTTTGTACATGTCTTACTAAAGCATTCTAATATTTCGTTAGAGTGTGATAGGCAGTATAGCCTGCACCTCTGTGCAGGGGAACAGAACATCTATTACAAATATACCATGTTTCACTGTGCTTTCCCCTGGAAGAGCAGACTCTACACTTTCTGGTGACATTTTTTTTAAGTTGTCAGGGTATTATTTCCTCTAGAATATGTTGTTTTATTTTACCTGATAGTTAACAAGGTGGATATTTGTGGGGACCTCTTTTAGAAACACCACAAGAAGGACCAGGTGCGGGACTACCACTACATTCACCAGAATGGTCAGTTACCCATCCTCTAGCTACTGCTAACAAAAATTGCTTGTAAGTCATTTTATTCTGTGCATTAAGGCTACAATAAATTTTAAATGCATTGGATACACCACAGTTACTCAAATAGAAACCCACTTTCTTATACCATTTTGAGTTTTCCGAAGGGTATTGAAGTTTGCCAGATATTGATTGGATCAATCAACTCCTTTCATATATTTATTATACTCTAATATACAAGTGGGCTTAGTTATCTAATGGCCAGCCCTCCTGCCTTCCTTTCCTGTAGATGCTATGGAGGTGTCATGAATAGTTGTCACCAGCTGACTAGCCTCTTGTCTTTGCATATAAGAAGAGTCACTTTTCCATTCCGTAAGAATGTCATTTCTCCCCTCTGTAGATTTTCAGATTTCTCCTTTAATTGGTTTGGTAGACGACAATTCTCTCTTATAGCCCCACAAACTCTGGTTTTATTTTTCAACAATATTTCAGATTTGGACACACTATTGTAATAACTGTCTTAGTAAATATGGTGCCATGAACCAAGATAAGGTTGTGGGACCAATAATATTGTTTCTTTCAGTTTCTTTCCTTCACCTGTGTAAATCTCAAGGTTGCATATATATCCAGTTTCACTTTTGCTAACCATCCTGACAAAAATTCCATATTCTGTAAGTTTTCCGTGATGATAGATTTTGAACCTGAGTCGTCCTCTCCACTTTATCATTGCCTCAAGTGATAGCTCTTGTTTGGGTATATAGATTGATTGAAATTTTGGTAGAAAATAATCCAAAAGAGGTTTAACTTTTGAAAATCTGTCTGCAGGAAGTGGAGTTTCTGAGTTATCATTAAAGTGAAGAAACATCATTATTTGTTTGAACCTTCTTCTCGTCATAATCTTTGGAAAGAGAGGTGTTTCAAGTAAGGGATTAGTCGACCAATATTCTTTCCAGTGTGACTTTCTTATTCGTCCCATTAAAATTATTAATCCAAGAAACTTCTTCCTGTCACTTTTGGTTACATCAGTCCATTTTAAAGCCTTATCATACTTTTTATATATATAATTTTTCCTTCGGTTGCTGATACGAGTTTGTTTGAGAAGCAACAAACTTGAAAAAGTTGTTACCAAAAATTAATTCTGTTATTTCACGAACACTTTGCGGGTTATTACATTCAAGAGTTACACCTGACATACCTGTAAAGTCTTCTAATTTTCGTGAAATGTTGTCTTCAATCCACTCTTCTGTAGAAGTAAAGGAGCATTCTCCAGCACCATGAGTTTTGCTTTCACTTTGCATATCAGAATCAACCACTAAGATTTTTTGTCTTTTTGTTGGTCTAATATTCACATGGTCTGAATCAGAACTATATTCTGAAGAATTATCATTTTCTGAGACACTAGTATATATATATCACTTGGACAATCAGAGAAAAGTATCTACATAAAATTCACCAAAAAGTTTTTCTTCACTCAAAATTTTGCGATGCATAATTTTTGAAAACTTTATGGTGATAAACTTGTGTTTGGAACAACACAAGGTTGGAACAAAAACCTAACGGGGCAAAATGTGAATGATAATGACAATCATAAATTGTATAATGAACCCTTCTTAAATTTTAAGCTCTAACAACTTCGCACATTGATGTTAATTGTATCACTCTCTAAAAACATATTAATACATCTCTGGTCAATAAATTATTAAATGTACCAAGGCTTGTTTTGTGGCCTAGCATATGATATATCCTGGAGAATGCTCCATGTGCATTTTAAAGAATGTGTATTCTGCTGCATTTGCATGGAATGTTCTGTAGGTATGTCTATTAAGTCCATCAGATCTGATGTGTCATTTAAGGCTGGTGTTCCCTTATTGATTTTCTGTCTGGATAATCTGTAAATTGATGTAAGTGGGCTGTTAGAGTCCCCTACTATTATTGTGTTACTATGAATTTCTCTCTTTATGTCTGTTAATATTTGCTTTATGTATTTAGGTGCTCCTATGTTGGGTGCGTATATATTTACCATTATTATATCTTCTTAGATTAATCCCTGTTCATTATGTAATGTCCTTCTTTATCTCTTATTACATTCTTTGTTTTGAAGTCTATTTTGTCTGATGTAATTATTGCTACCCCAGCTTTCCTTTAATTTCCACTTGCATGGAATACCTTTTCCATCCCTTCAGTTTCAATCTGTATGTGTCTTTAGATCTGAAGTGAGTTTCTTATAGGCAGCATACATGTGTCTTGTTTTGTATCCATTTAGCCACTCTATGCCTTTTGGTTGGAGCATTTAGTCCATTACATTTAAAGTAGTTGTTGATAGATATGCACTTATTGCCATTTTGTTTATTTGCGGGGGGGTGTTGCTTTTGTAGTTCTCTTTTTTTCCTTTTTTCTTCTTTTGTTCTCGTCCTTGTGATTTGGTGGGTATCTTTAGTATTGTGTTTGGATTCCTTTCTTTTCTTGTGTGTATTCATCTATTCTTGATTTTTGGTTTGTGGTTACCATAAGGTTTATATCTAGCGATCTATGTATATACATGATTATTTTAAGTTGCTGAACTCTTACGTTCAAATGCATTTTAACAACCCTGAATTTTTATTTTACTACCCCAACATTTTACTGTTTTTGACATCATATTTTACATATTTTTATTTTGTGTATTGCAGATACACTAAACTACTTATTGCAGATATAGATGATTTTACTACTTTTGTCTTTTAACCTTCTTACCAGCTTAATATATGGTTGATTTACTACCATTATTCTATATTTACCTTTACTAGTGAGATTTTTCCTTTTTTAATTTTCATGCTTATAGTTGTAGCCTTTCCTTTTTCACTTAGAGAAGTCCCTTTGACATTTCTTGTAAAGCTGGTTTGGTGGTGCTGAATTCTTTTAGTTTTTGCTTGTCTGTAAAAGTTTTGGTCTCTCCAGCAAATCTGAATGAAAGCCTTGCCAGGTAGATTATTCTTGGTTGTAGGCTTTTTCTTTTCATCCCTTTAAATATAACATGCCACCCCCTGTAGAGTTTCTGCTGAAAAGTCAGCTGATAGCCTTATGGGAATTCCCTTGTATTTAATTTGTTGCTTTCCATTGCTGCTTTTAATATTCTGTCTTTGTCTTTATTTTTTGCCATTTTAATTAGAACGTGTTTGGTGTGATCCTCTTTGGATTGGTCATGTTTGGGACTCTCTGTGCTTCCTGGACCTAGATGTATGTTTACTTTCCCAGGTTAGGAAAATTTTCAACTATTATATCTTTAAATACATTCTCTTTCTCTCTCTCTCTCTCTCTCTCTCTTCTCCTTCTTGGACCTCTGTAATGTAAATGTTAGTGCTTAATTTTGTCCTAGAGGTCACTTAAACTGTCCTCTTTTCTTGTTGTTCTTTTTTATTTTTCTGTTCGGCTTCAGTGATTTCCACTACTCCGTCTTCCAGCTCACGGATCCTTTCCTCTGTATCATCTAATCTACTGTTGATATCTCACAGTAGATTACAGTGTCTTTTGTATACTTCATCTCTTTTTGGTTCTTCTTTATATTTTCTAACTCTTTAAAAAACTTCTAATTTCTCTCTCTGTTCATCCAATCTTCTCCTAAGTTCTTTGAACATCTTTATGATCATTGCCTTGACCTCTTTATTGGGTAGATTGCCTATCTCCACTTCATTTTGTTCTTCTCGGAATTTTTCTTGTTCCTTTGTTGGGAACATATTCCTCTGTTGCCTTCTTTTGCCTAATCTGCTGTTTTTATTTCTATGTATTTGGTAGATTGATAACACTTCCTGACCTTGGAGAAGTGGTCTTTTGTAGGAGTAGTCCTATGCATTCCAGCAGAATGCTCTCCTCTGGTCACCAGAGCTTTATGCTTTTGTGATATCACCTACGTGGGCTGCATGGGCCCATCTGTTGTGTTGGGCTGAGTACGGTTGGTGGTTTGGTAGGCGTGGCTATTTCCCAATCAGGTTGGTTGCCAGACTGCCTTATGTGGAGGTGGCCAGCTGCTGATTGGTGGGCCTGGGTCAAGAGGTGACTGGCTGTGGAGTCCTGGGAGGTCCCAGGGCTGGTGATGGTCCACTGGTGGGCAGAGCCAGGTTCTGTCGTGGGTGGTTGCAGGCTGTGGTTCCATGATCTAGTGCTGGCCTGTTGGTGGATGGGGCTGGCTCCTGACACGGCTGTCTGCAGGGACCTGGGAATCCCAAAGCTGATGTCAGCCCACTGGTGGGTGGGGCTGCAGTCACTGACTGAAGGCCCATGGACCATCACATGGCCCTTTTCAAAATCCCTCTTAAAAAATAAATTGAAGAACAATGGTCACATCTTTTCAAAATACATTGTTTATATTACATTTTTTGAAACAACCTTTTTTTTTGATAGATCTGAAAAACATTATAAGCTTGAACCATGCTCACTGAAACTGTGATGCCTGGTTGAACTCCAGCAAGGCTGACATGCTCATTTCACCTCTCTTACTAATATTGATAATCATGATTAAATCAGTCCCACAGTCATCTGCCTTGGGCATCAGGAGAGCTGAAATGATCAGAGCACGTTCCAGTTACTTTTGTGTGTGCGCAGGTGCATGTGTGGGTGAATATGAATTGGAAAGATGTTAATGACCAACTAAGCAGAGAATGTTGGTGAAAGGAAAAAAAGATTACATTAAGTTTCAGGTAACATTAGGTAAATCTGACGCTGTGCATGTGTGTCTGTGTGTGCGTGTGTGCGTGTGTATGCACATGTGAGGGTTCAGTCATGTAGATGAGCTTTGGAAATCAGGAATACCTCTATCTGCCAATCTTAATTCTGTTCATTCACCTGGCATGTAGAAGTCAATCCCATGTTTCTCCATGAATTCTTCTCTTTCTAAATGTGGCAGGGATATTGGTTTGTTGTTGAATGCACACAACAGTGTAAGGAATGGCATTTTGAAAAAGCATCAGCTCTCTAGAGCTACGGAATGGTTACTCCCTTGTCTGTGATTGAATTTTATTATCTTTCACCATAAATTACCATTGGTAATCAAAGAGGAGATCAATTTGCATCTGAAAATAAACCACTCATTGTGTACAGGAGCTTACATTATGTTCTATATCTCTTAGATATGTTAACTAGAATAATTTCAGCAATGTGTGCATGTCCATTATTATCTTCCCTCCCCTCATCATCACTATTCATCCTTCAATTCATCTAAAAAGGGCACCTTTGGGCTAATATGCAGAGGGTAAAGAAAGATTTAAGCAACTCTTTCTCAATCTTTTGGTTAATTCTCACACTGTGAAACTCAGTGATGCTTGAAATATAGCTGGGTGGAGGTGTGGGGGGTGTCCTTTCTTCATAATTAATATAAATGCAGACACTCTAGGAATCAGATTTTCATAGGACTTCAAGGACTTTAAACTCTTGGGCTAACACCTCACTTAGGGCATCATTAACAGACGAGTTTCATGCCAGTGTCTCCTACATAAATACCAATTGAACTTTGTTGAAATTGGCCACAAGTATATTTCATTTCATTATACATATAATTGGACCAATGAAAAATCTTTCTCCCTCTTAGGCTTTTCTATTGCTGATCTAAAATACCTGGGAAAAAAGCCTATCGAAATCTAACCATCTAATCTAAGAAAAGATTGGTCTCTTTTACTAGTTTAATAAAGGCATTTTCAGTGTTCACTGATGCTGAGCCACTATAATGATGTTAAAGGAGGGATGTGATATCAACAGGAAAATTGCACGTATACATACACTTGCACACACACATGAACGTGTATAAATCTCAGCTGTTACCTTCTGACATGCCCCATCTTTTTTGAAAGGACCCTCCCTGTGAAATCAGATAGATAGATAGATATAAATATATATCATGGCTGGTATATCTTCATATAAATACCATGTGTAAGTGATATGTGTGCATATGTGTGGTGTGTGTGTTTGCATGTATGTGTATGTATTTATTAATGCATTATTTTTGTGAATGAAACAGTGACTTTCCCACCCTTAGCTATATAATACTTAATTATCAGTGAGTTTCACAGTGAGAAAAATGAGCTTAAGGCAAAGAGAGAGAGTTGCTTTTGTAACACTGCATTTGTAAACCTGTGAATCAGCATGTTTACCTTTTTGGTAGGCATCTTCCTCATCAAAATGTGTGCAAAGAACTTCACCCTTTGGCACATGCCCATGCTCATAATTTGGACAAAATTATTCCTTCTTTTTCAAGAATGTGATTTGCATATTCCCCTCAGAGAGGCTGCTTAAAAATGCCAAAGTGACTTCATGGTATCGATATCACCTTGTGTTGATGCCAGTACAGCACAAAAATGATTCCTTGTAGAGACCAGAGGGAATGATTTCTTTTGATAACTTAGAGATTATTTGATGAGGAATTATTAAAAGCAAACAGTTAGTTAAATTCCCTAGGGTGAACTTCAGCTCCCTTTGACTTGTGAACCTCTCCTCAAGCTCAGAAAATTCCTCTAATGTGGATAATTACACTGATGGCTGGCCTGAGAAAATAGGCCACTGAAATGGGCTTTGTGTGATCCTGTTAATTGCTGCTGTAGACAAGCAGCCTGGCCCTTTATTCATGCCTCGCAAACCTTTCATCAAAGGAGTAGATTATTTCTAATGCATATTAGATAGGATGAACTCATCTTCCAAGAAGGGCATTAATATATCTGGTGTCTTTTTTTTCCCCCTAACTGAGGGAACTTGCTTTTAAATGCAGTTTCAGCTTCAGATTGGTTTTGCTAGAGATGTGCTTTAGCACTCTTAGCATTCTGCTAACAGCCAAGTAGCAAAACAATTTATTGGTTTATGAGTTCTGATTTGATGCTGGGTGCGGTTATACCATGTCAAACAAAAATAATTGCTAATATGGTGGCATATGTATCTTACCAAGGTCATTTCTCGTAAGTATGGGACATGTAATTTTTGCTTTAAGATCTAGAGAAACCCTAGTGGTTAAAACAGAGGACTCTCAAGTCAGAGGTCAAGTTTGAAACCATAAAAAGAAAAAAATAAAATAGTATATTAAAGCTTGGGCACACATATTATACCACTTCCTGCTCCAGGAAGGACTGAACAAGCGTGACAATGAAATGATCTTTCTAACCCAGAGGAAATATGACTCTCTTTGGAAGGTAGTGTATGACTAACAAAACGGAACTGATGGCAATAGAAATAGCAGAGGTTATAAGGTCTGCAGGTCCTAATGCTCTCATGATTTTCTAAATTGAAGCTATGGGTTATTTTTGTGATCTGAGCTTCTCATGATGAGACAGAGTTACACATTTCTTTGTTTGTTCACCTGTATGCCTATGACCCAGCGGGACACAAAGCAGCCGTCGGGAGCAACTGGAATTAGATTCCTCTATTCACTCTACATAACAGTAGGCAGCTGTTTAAGGTACACCAAGCAAGGAGGAAAAACATGACTGAGCTCCGTAATAGTTCATTAGACATGTTAAATCTCAGAAACATATACAGTCTTGTTTACAACTTTATATTTTTCCACCATAAGTTTTTCAAATATACAAAATCTTTCACATTTTGCTCCAGAGCTGGGATTTTGAGGAGAGGGTGTAGGAGGACCTTGCATTGGATGGTTAAAGAGAAGAAGTTAGGAGGAGGCAAAATGGCAAAGAAGAAACTTGGTGGCAAATATTGGAGTTCTGACGCCAACAGAGATAGGTTTCAAAGTCATTTAAGGCCTTAGTTCTTGCTCAACAGGAAGAGCTGGAAAAAAGATAAGCCAAATTATGTATGTGTACACATTTATATTAACATTAGTGTGTGTGTATGCATGTGTTTGTAATGATAGTGTTGAAGCACAAGTAATATAGGTAAACATATGGGCTTAACATGTCATAGATGGATGAAAATATTTCTCATTCGTGTCACCAAACATCAGAGTTCATATACATTTAAACAAAAATATTTGAATATAGAAATATTTCATGTGTATAATTTACAGTACAATTACTATATGAATGTTATTATCAAAATGATTATTATAAATAAATTTTGTGTATTTCTTGAAAAAGTGAGGAGATATAATTTTTGTATGTTTGTTTTATTTAGCAATTTACCAGGAAAAAAAGGACCTAGTTGATTTCCTGAAAAGACTTATTTCATACTTCACAGCTAACACACAATGAAGATTTTAGACAGAGGCTGAAAGGGTCTCATAACTGCAGGTGCTTTTGTAGTGAGGAACTTAAAAATCATAGTTGTAAGATACACAGAGAGAGATTAAACTAGATGATGTTGTTCAATGGAACAAAAACCTTAAAATTTTCAGGGACCTAAAATTGGGTGACATTATTTCCTTTGTATGAGATAAGTGGTAATGAGATTATGAAGTGCTGTTACACTCAAACTTACCAATAGCCATTGTTTTGCCTTCCGTCTTAGTCAGCTGTAGTCTAGAACATTTTGTCTTCAACCTCATAAGACCTTGAGAAATAACTTGGAAAAAATGAAGCTACATGATAATACTTTCTTAAATTATGGTTTTAAAAAGCAATAAAATTATTTTAAAGCTAATGGTAAAACTCAATGGAACAGAATAGAGAGCCCAGGAATAGACTCAAATACAATTGGGGCTTATTAAAATCAATAAAAAGGTGGTCTTTGAAATCAGTAGTAAACAATAAATTATTCATAAAGCATTGCTGGAACTAACTGGACACTCCTTAGAAGAACGGAAAGGTGGATTAATTCCTCACTATTTACCACATGAAACATTCTGGCTAAGTAAAAAAATAAAGCAGAAGATACTAGAAAATAAAGGGAGATTATTAAAAAGTCTTGCATGGCAGGCAGGCTTCTGTCACACTATACAATACATAGAATCTAAAAACCATTAAAGAAAGGATTGCAAATTAAGTAAGAGAAGTGCACATAATGTGCCTGACATCTCTTAGTACCTCTGTGATAGTAAACAGGTCCAGATTCTAGATTGAATCAGCTTGAAAAGTGAAGAGGCCACAGGCCTAAAATGTATTACATTTAAAAGCTACTTAAAAATGAAAGTTGAGTTGTTGTGGGCCACAGTGTCCACGTGTGTGTTCGTGCATGTATTTGTGGGTAATGTATAGAATTTGTGCATATATAAGTGCATACGTATGTGTAAACAGTATTGCAATTTCCCCGCTCTTCAGCCACCTTCAGTTTCTAAGGTGGTCATTTTTAGACACTAATTCAATACGTATTGACTGGAAACTTTCCATGTACCAGACACTGTTCTAGGTGGAATATACAGCACTAAACAAAAACCCCAGTTCTCATGGTGCTTTTATTCTGATGATAATAAATCACTCCTCTGAGAGGTGCCCTGACTTCATAACATAGGTAGGCCTTGCTTCCTTTTACTTTCCCTCCCTAATATTCCTGAAACTAGCTGAAGAGCGTTGCATATACACTCTTGAATCATTCATTCATTTTGGCTCCACTCCTGCACATCTCCCACTGACGCCCACTGCCCACCATTGTCACTGCCACCATGTACTGTTCATGAGAAAAGAGATCCCTGTGCCAGGACTGCCTTCTGATGATTTCAAAGAGGAGAACCTAGGGGCTTCCCTGGTGGCGCAGTGGTTGAGAATCCGCCTGCCAATGCAGGGGACACGGGTTCGAGCCCTGGTCTGGGAAGATCCCACATGCCGCGGAGCGGCTGGGCCCGTGAGCCACAATTGCTGAGCCTGCGCGTCTGGAGCCTGTGCTCCGCAACAAGAGAGGCCGCGATAGCGAGAGGCCCGCGCACCGCGATGAAGAGTGGCCCCCGCTTGCCACAACTGGAGAGAGCCCTCGCACAGAAACGAAGACCCAACACAGCCATAAATAAAATAAATTAAAAAAAAAAAAAATTTGCTTTAAAAAAAAAAAAAAAAAAAAGAGGAGAACCTAGAGATAACTGTTTTATTTTGGATTCTTCCAAAAGACCCATGTGAAGGATATGGATATAGTGAGTTTATTTGGGAGCTGATCTTAGAAAGCATAATAAGGAAGTGGAAGAGTAAGACAGGCAAGGAAAACAAGCCATTAAATGATGCATTTAATGGGCTACTGCTAGATGATGTAAAAAAATATGCATGAGTATATACTACAGCTAGATGCCATCATGAGTGAGCAATAGGGGTGCACTCCCCCGAGGGTCCTCTGAAAATTGGGATAAAATGTACCTCAGAATCACCTTACCCAGGGCAAGGAAGCATGCTCCAGGAGAAAGATAATGACCTCCGGGAAGGAGATACGGAAGCCACCTGCATTTTCCTGCAGGGAGCTATCCATGTCAACAGATGTCATTTGACCTGGGCTGGGGAAGTAGGTGGACCACCCTCAGAGCAGAGCAGCAGCAGAGTCTCACTGCCCTGTGACCGTGCTTAAGTGTGATCCTGTGTGTCCTACATCATCTCTTGAGTCCCAAAGCAGTGTAGCTTGCTCCTTGTGCCCTAGAGAGCCTGAGATAAAAACAAGGCTGTCTGTCCTTAGGATCCAGACAGGAGTTCCCTGGGCTGGACATCGGGACTTACTTCCCTATCACAGTTTCTTTCCATCCACTAATGAGAAAACCAAATATTTTTCAGCCAAAAAAAAAAAAAAAGGAAACCTTATTTAATTATACCTCTTGTGGTTCCACCGTTGTGTTTGACAAATATATCCGGACAACATGCCTGTGTACAAGTTTAGGATTGAAATTGGACCCCAATGCATGTGTGAATCTGTGTGTATGTATGTGGAATACAAAAATAACATATAAGGCGAATAAAATCCAATTCCATCTTACCATTAGAAACAGAGAAAGAACACCTGACTGTAATCCAGAACAGATGCCGTTTCTCCAAAGTTAATGCACTGTAAATGATTTCTGTCTTGGGAGAACTTTTGACACTGAGTAAAGTTTAAAAATGAGAACCTTAGTAGTTGGCTGCTGCCTAATGGCTTGACTTGAGGCCCTCATTTAATTTATGATCCTCAGTGAAATTTTTGAATTTCTCGTGTTTCTGAAGGTTGCAGCATGAATAGCTTTCTGGAATTTTTAGTTTAATTTTTCCTGAACACTTATGTGTTTGACTCTATCTCTCAATTCAGAGTGAAGACCAATCTCCCAGAAAAAGAGAACTGTTGGCCAGGAGACCAGGCTTGCCAATTGCTCAGCAAGCCATCAAAGTATCCGAGATCTCGAGTGCTTAGGACTTCCTTCCAGGCAGATGGCAGGAGTGTCAAAGGGGAAAAGAAAGACACTGTGCTAATGATTAGCATGACGTCCCCTGAGGAAGGAGGGCTGAGCAGTTTGCAGGTCCATTGGACTCCCATCTGTGCCTTTAGACTCGGTGCCCTCACTGGCTTACCTGTGGCCTCAGAGAGGGAATGCATTTCTCGTTCTCTGAGAAAAGCAAACCCAAAGGAGAAGCTGAAGATACCCCACAAAAAGAAGGAGTAACAGCTACTCCATATTATTGGAACATCTCATTTGTCTGTCTCTCTTTTGGAAGCAATTAACCCAACAGACACTCAGAATTTCCATCTGAGGTAGACAGTGTTGTTAAAAATGACGTCTCTGTGACCCTGAATTCAGAATGTGTTTCAGAAGCAAAGATTCTAACTGCATGTCATTTCCAGAGAGAGAAATTTGTAGTAAAAAAGTGACTGAAGAGGGCTTCTAAATTAGACCGAGTCTGAAAGCTTTGGAGGTAGATAAGGAGAGCCTGAGTTTGGTTTTGGAGACTCTAAGCCATTATCCAAACCAAAAATAAAATACTTATAGTTACTAATGGTGATAATAATACAGTCAGAGTATATAATATGGTCTGATATAATGTACAGTCAGAGTTTATAGGTCATGTAATGTATTTAGTTAAAGACTGCCTGAGTTCCTACAACTCAAGTTAATTTCCCTAAAAGTCAGCTTCACATCATTTCGGCATATCACTGTAAAGGTATTTTGGCTTTTGTTGCTCATTCTAATTGTTTCTGTGATTGTCAGTCTCGTGCATCCAGATACCCGGATGTTCCCTGCCTGGCCAGTCTTATCTCCAACCACTCTCCCACTGCCTCACCATCCAGCAGATGAGTTGCTTTGTTTAGATTCCTTGAATAAACCAATGTTCCCACTTTTGCTCATGACGTTTTCTCTAAATTGAATATGCTTCCCTCTGTCAAACAGTTTTTCATATTTTATCTCAGCTCAAATATCACCTTCTCAAAGAAGCTTCTCTAAGCAACCAGAAGCATGCCCCACCCAACTCTTTGAAGTTTCAGCACCCCTGTTTGCTTCTTCCGTCGTACTTTTCAGCATTTAGTCATACATTTTTGTGTGGACCTGTTTATTGTCAAGCTCGTCCCATACACTGCTCCCTGAGAGCGGTCCATGCTTCACTCATTTTGTGCCGTATGTGGAGTTCAGCTCAGTGTGTGGTGTATACTGTGCCATTAAAAAAATAAACCAGTGGCTAAATTCATTGAAACCCTCGTATAACTTGTGTTGAATTCTGTTGCCCTCACAGTGTCACGGTGTCCTCAGTCCCTTACGTGTAGTTATCACTTCCTGAATTAGCATTGGAGCGAAACCCTGCATATATTTGTTATCAGTCCAGTTCCTGCTAATAGAAGAAATATGAAAACAAGTGCTAGGAAGAAAATCTTGCTTTTAGAAACTCCCTGGATTGTGACACTGTCAAGATATAAGAGCACAAGGTTGAAGGAAAAGTTTCGATC